>NC_090989.1:41822196-42125227 GCF_041146395.1 Eulemur rufifrons
AGGCTAAGTACCATAAACTAGGTGGCTTATAAACAATAAAAATTTATTTTTTACAATTCTGAGGGGCTGAAAGCCCAAGATCAGGGTGCCATTGTGATCAGCTTCTGGTGAGGGCCTTCTTCTGGAATGCAGACCGCCTATTTCTCATTGTATCCTCACGTAGGGGAAAGAAAGGAAGCTGGTGGCCTCTTCTTATAAGGGCACTAATCCCCTCATGACCAAATTACCTCCCAAAAGGCTGCCTCAAACTACCATTACATTGGGTTTGGAGTTTCAATATATGAATTTTGGGGGGATACAATATGCAGTTTATTGTAGACTTCAACATTATTAACTTTTGTTAAACTATTTTACTGAGGGGGAAAGTTAGGTATAGTCAACAGCTGGCAAACAGGTAAGCTGGCTTTGTGGTATAGGTGATTTAACTCTAAAGACATGGTTCCTACTCACTATATTTTAACCAGTGATATAGACCAAGAAGAAAGGAAAGAGTGTGTGTATGCTAGTTAGAGGAAATCATAAATGCAAATTCTCATACGTATGCAATGGTTGAGATGTTCCAGGTCAAGAGGTTATTAATATTGCTGAAGAGATTAATGCAACAGAATTATTACTGATGAGGTTATAGGTATAGGCAGGTTATGAATAGTTCAATTAAGAAATTGGAGCTTTTTTGAGAAGCTATACTTTCACATATTCAAAATATTTTAACTAGTTGAATAATTTAGACATTCTTATGATAAGAGATTTGGAGGTTTGGTTGTAAATTGCCAGATCAAATGAAGAGAGAGCAGATGAACTTTTGCAATAATCTACATAAGAAATGAAATCTTGAACCAGCTTGTGACTAATCAAAAGAAAAATGAGAGTAGATTCAAGAAACATTAATTAACTAAAATTTGTGGATCTTGATTTCTAATTGGATGTAAATAATCTTAGGAAGGCACGAGTTTTAGGAGATTTCTAGGTATTGACTTAAGTATCTGGGTGGGTGTTGATGCTACTCTCATTTTTTGTAGCAAAAAACTATTTGTATCAGTTTCCTTTGTGGAGAAAATGAGTGTTATTGTTAGGTATAGACTGAAACACTCCATAGAAAATTTCTCTTCTAATTGTATTATTATTGCTATTTTTGTAGAGGGTCAAGAACCTATCCCTGATTCTCTTTGTTGGAATCATAATTGGTATTATTCTCAACAATCAAGCCCCACAATCAATTAATTCTTCTGTTTTAATCTTATTTCAAAAACAATTGCTTAATAATCTGCTCCTATAATTAGAGTCTGACTCTACAGAATTACTAAAACTCGACACATATTCATAGCCCCAATCTACCTGCCATTAGTGTTGTTTTCAAGTTTTTTTCCTCTTGGACTCTTTGCAGGGGCAGGGCGGGGGGACAGTTCTCTTGCATATTATTATCTTTGCATAGCCACATTAACATTAATTACAGTAGCAAGCTCTGGCCTATTTCATTCACTCATTAAATCATTCATTTAGTCACTAGGTATTTAATGAATTCTACTATTGTTTTGTACTGTGCTAGGGATTAGGGATACAAATATGACAATATTTGTACAATACAAACATGACCCCTGCTATAAAGTAAATTCTTTCTAGAGGTATGAGAGAAAACAAAACATTTAATGAAAATGTGATAATACATCACAAAAATTTACTGATTGTAATAATAGTTTGGGAATAACACCAGTTGAGTATCGGACAGAGGTGGGGGCTGGGGGGAGGGGATAGGTGTATACCTACTTGATGAGTGCGATGTGCACTGTCTAGGGAATGGACACGCTTGAAGCTCAGACTCGGGGAGATGGGGGGCATGGGCAATATATATAATCTGAACTTTTGTACCCCCATAATAAGCTGAAATAAAAAAATAAATAAATAAATAAATAAAAAACAAAACAAAACAAAAAAACCCAGAGGCTGAGATAGAAAGCAATAGAATGTAGAAATTCTAAGATTGTGGAATTTTCTCTCTTCCTTGTCTCAAATAGACTGTGTAGAAATTAGGTATATTATGCATGCCAACTCAAAGAAATTAGGGTTTCCAAAATCTGTCAATGTTAGCAATACAATTAAAAGGAATGCATTCTTTTTAAATCCTAGTAGGCATAAGAGTGTCCTGATTCTTATACTGGAGGTATTTTAAAGCATAGCTTCTATTACTTTCCAGTTGTTTCCTGGAACATGAAAGGATAATGGAGTAAATCCAAATATATTTATTTTCCAAAAGTTTTTTAAAAGTCTAAAGTCATTTTTATAAAACATACCTGAAGCTTAGAAAGAGGAATTCAAATCTTGCAAAGCTTTCAGCCATTTTCTAATTCAGTCGTCTGGCAAAATGATTTAGGCAGCTATAGGCTAGTTACATTCACATGACCTTGAACATCATGGAATCTTTAATAGAGTTTTTTTTTTTTTTTTTCCTTCTATCTCAACCTAATTCAGTGTCCTGAAGTGAATAACTGGGTCTGTGTTAATATGACCTTCTTGCTAATGAACGTTCAGATCCCTCAAGGCCTGGAACCAATTTGACAGTTGTCTGAGTGTTATATACTCTAAGACTTCATTAACTGATATCATAATTTCCCAAAATTTAAATGCCATTATTGGCAATTTTTCTGACAAAGCATCATTCATTGGTGATCTGAATTGGGAAGATTACTTCCCTAGGGACAATTTCTCAATATATAGTTGGCCATATTATATAAAAACAGTCACTCAAGGTCATTTTTAAATTACAATAAAATACTGCTCATGTCAGCTGAGCTTGTCTGAATACAAGAAAAAATTTAAGTGGCTTCTGTGTCAAGTAGACTATATTTTTGATAATCATCATTTCTTTGTTAATTTCTAAACTTGAGAATTTATTTTATTAATTTATAAGATATAAAATAATGTGTACAACTATAGAAACCAACATAATAGAAATATGTATACCTAGAGCTATGTTTAAACTGGTAAGAGCATTTTGCCACATTTTATATGGTTCTATTTCAAATAGTTAAACTGTCTAACAACCCAATATCTTTATCTCCTGAAATGTAAACAGTATCCTGGACTTTGAAAATTGTATGTCTGTGCACATTTCTATTTTGTACTTTTATTGTATGCGTGTATGCACACACATTAATAAAATGTGTGTGCATGCACATGTGTGTTTATTTTATTTTATGAAACTTTATACATATAGTAAAAATAAAAATTGTGTGCATGTGTTTAAAATGAACATAAATGCTATACTTTTAGACATATTTCTTGATTTCCCTTCTTAACATTGTGCTTTTGCATTTTTCCCTGTTGATATATGGAAATCTAGTATATTAATTCTAATTTTTGTGAAGTATGGCATTATTTCAATAACTTAATTTATCCATTCACCAAATGAGCTATGTTCAGTGTTTTTCCCCCTGATTCTTTCACCCTTACTTGCACTGTGGAGTGAATATATTTGCAGGTGTATGTTTGCGTATTATGTGGACATGCCTTTAGAGAAGACCCATACAGATAAAGTGTGTAGCGTTAGGATATTCACATCTTTATCTTTAACAGGTATGCTAAGATGGCTTTGCAGAAAGATATTCCGCAAAACATGCATAAAACTTTTTATGTCTTTCATCTTAACCCCTATTTCACATTAGACAATGAATGTTTCTTTTATTTACATTTTCCATTAATAGTATTAAGATTGAACATCTGTTTTTCCCAATAATATTTTTTGTTTTACTATGTTGGCTGTTAGAATATCTCATTCAATTTTCTTTGGATCTGCTTATATTTTTATTTTATAAGCATTTTTACAAATAAAATTGCTTACAGTGGCTATGTACCTCAAAGTTGACAATCCTATGTCTTTTTATTCTCTTGGTCTTTTACTCATGATTTCAAGGTGCTGACACTGCTCCTGCCATCAGGGCTATGTTGCATAAAGAAAGTAAGAAGAAGGGGGAATCAGCAACTTGTATATTATCCCACTTAATAATTTCACTTTTAGAAGCTTTCTTGGGAAATATAATCAATGACTGACACTTATTAGCCATTTATTCTAACAAATTGTGCCAAAGGAAATTTAGAGTGGAAGAGATATAAACATTTTTGCTTATGCCACATAGAAGGAATGGGATTCTGCCATAAAAACAACACTGTAATCAACAACAAATACATATATGTGCACTAAATGTGTTTATACCTATAATATGTGCACTTAAGCACTTAATTTATAATTCTCTCTAATCCTCTTCCTGGACAGTTGTTAGTTGTTTTGGTTATAAAAGATAATACTCATATGTCTAAGACATTATTTTGATTACTGTTTTTATTGAATAGCTTTGTGCAATTTAAAAAATATATACACACACATGCACACATTTGCCTTTTTGAACTTTTTATATCTCAATTGTATTCTATTAAGTAGGTTGGTCACAAACCATAGTAGAGAAGGTGAAGAAGAAAGAGAACAGTTCATCTCTTTAAGTTTGTTATCTTTGCCCAGAATTGAGGTCTCAAAACCCCTGCTTGGCTAAATGTAGGCATGGTTTCTAAGTGAAAATATCTATAATTCTAATTTCTAAACTCTTCCCCCTCATACTATTATCCCCACCCTCTTACACTCACCTTCTGAGCTAACACACACATAAACACACACACACACACACACACACAATACTAAAAAAAAAAAAAAATACGTTCACAGAATCATCCCTCTTCACTATATTTGGAGCTCCATTCTGCCCCAAATTTGTGTTGGACCCTGTCCTTGCTATGTTGGGTTGGAGGATCTGGTAGGGATTCATTGGTGAGACTTAGTCATAAGAAGTTTCTTTCTTGCCTAGAAGTTTGGCTCTCAAATGCAAAGTGTAAAAGAATCTCTTGGAGAACTGCATAAAAATGCAGATTCTGAAGGCTCATCACCACCTTTCCTATTACAGAGATTTGATTTAGTAAGTCTGGAATTCAGCTAAAAGAACCATATTTCTTTTAAACACTTTCTCCAGGTAAATGTGAATGAGAAAAAAAAATAATGGACCCTAAGTTGGGGGGAAAAGTCTCACGTCTTGTAGACAGCACTGAGCCTGCCTTGTGAACCATATCTATAGGTAATAGAAATAAAGAGAGCATAATTTTTACAAAGTAATTTCTAAAGATTATAAATGAAGAATTTTCCTAAAACCAATTCATAAGGTAATTTCCAGCATCTGCACACTCAAAGCTATATCAATGATAATATGATGTGGAAATATTTTAGAGTTTATTTCCTTTTACTTCCTTAATGAGATGGAGTGATTTCTGAGGGTGTATGGTGGAGGCTGGAAGAAGACAGATGATAGATCTGAGCTTTGTTTAAAAGATAATTTATGTAGATATTATCAAAAACTGCAAACATAAAATCCAAATGTTTTCACATAGCAGGGGTTTATGTAGAAATACATTTTTATGAGAATGTTGAGCTGTTATTCATTATATATTTTTTTATTTTGCAATAACTGATTAATTTGTATGAATACTTTATAAAATGATAAAATTACTTTATCAAATTTTTCTTTTGAGTTCTATCATCCATATAAATATATCAAAACTTCAAAAGATAATGTATTTAAATGATACCAAATTTTAAGCAACTTAAGGAAATTTTCAAAATTATTAAATTATAAAATTCAGGTATTTCTATTACTACAATTTATATTTAATATATTTTATCTATATAATAATCAACATATTCCTTATGAAAATTTATCATGTATAATACAACTCAAAATTTAATATATAGGACAGGGTGTGGTGGCTCACACCTGTAAATCTAGCACTCTGGGAGGCTGAGGCGGGAGGATCACTTGAAGTAAGGAGTTTGAGATCAACCTCAGCAAGAGCAAGACCCTGTCTCCACTAAAAATAGAAAAAATTCTCCAGGCAACTACAAATATAAAAAATTAGCCAGGCATGGTGGTACACGCCTGTAGTCCCAGCTATTTGGGAGGCTGAGGCAGGAGGATTGTTTAAGCCCAGGAGTTTGAGGTTGCTGTGAGCTAAGCTGACTCCACAGCACTCTAGACCAGGCAACAGAATGAGACTCTGTCTCAAAAGTACATATATATACGCACACACACATATACATATGTGTATATATGCATATATATACACATATATATCAAAGTATCTTAGTAAGCATTAGCAATTTACATAAAAACTTTGATTTTTTTTTCAGGTATATATATATATATATTTTTTTATTTCAGCTTAGTATGGGGGTACAAAAGTTCAGGTTATATATATTGCCCATGTCGCTCCCATCCCCCTGAGTCAGAGCTTCAAGCGTGTCCATTCCCCAGACAGTGTGCAATACACTCATCATGTAGGTATATGCCCATCACCTCCCTCCACCCCCCACCTCTGTCCCATACCCAATTGGTGTTATTCCCAAATGTGCACTTAGGTGATGATCAGAGAAACCAATTTGCTGGTGAGTACATGTGGTGCTTATTTTTCCATTCTTGGGATACTTCACTTAATAGAATGGGTTCTAACTCTCTCCAGGAGAACAAAAGGGATTCTATATCACCGTTATTTCTTATAGCTGAGTAATACTCCATGGTATACATATACCACATTTTACTAATCCACTCATGAATTGATGGGCATTTGGGTTGTTTCCACATCTTTGCAATTGTGAATTGTGCTGCTATAAACATTCAGGTACAAATGTCTTTTTTATAGAATAACTTTTGTTCCTTTGGGTAGATGCCCAATAATGGGAGTGCTGGATCGAATGGTAGGTCTACTTGAATCTGTTTAAGGTATCTCCATAATGCTTTCCAGAGGGGTTGCACTAGTTTACAGTCCCACCAGCAGTGTATGGGTGTTCCTGTCTCTCCGCATCCACGCCAACATGTGTTGTTTTGGGACTTTTTGATAAAGGCCATTCTCACTGGAGTTAAGTGATATCTCACTGTGGTTTTGATTTACATTTCCCTGATGATTAGAGATGTTGAGTGTTTTTTCATATGTTTGTTAGCCATTCTTATATCTTCTTTTGAAAAATTTCTATTCATGTCGTTTGTCCACTTTTTGATAGGGTTGTTTGATTTTTTCTTACTGATTTTCCTGAGTTCTAAATAGATTCTTGTAATCAGTCCTTTATCTGATGTGTAGTATGTGAAATTTTTTTCCCATTCTGTAGGTTGTCTGTTTATCCTAGCAAATTGAATCCAAGTGCTTATCAAAAAAAATAATCCATCACGACCAAGTGGGCTTCATCCCAGAGATGCAGGGGTGGTTCAACATACGTAAATCTATAAATGTAATTCACCACATAAATAGAAGTAGAAACAAAAACCATATGATCCTCTCAATAGATGCAGAAAAAGCATTTGACTAAATTCAACACCCTTTTATGATAAGAACGCTTAACAAAATAGGCATAGATGGAACCTACCTAAATATGATACAAGCCATATATGACAAACCCACAGCCAACATCATTCTGAACGGGGAAAAATTGAAAGCATTCCCACTTCGAACAGGAACCAGACAAGGCTGCCCACTGTCCCCATTACTTTTCAGCATAGTATTGGAAGTCCTTGCGAGAGCTATCAGGCAAGAGAGCAGAATCAAGGGAGTCCAAATAGGGACAGAAGAGATCACACTCTCACTCTTTGCTGATGATATGATGTTATATTTGGAAGCACCCAAGGATTAAACCAAGAGACTCCTGGAATTTATCAATGAATTCAGTAAAGTCTCAGGTTACAAAATCAATACACACAAATCAGAGGCATTCATATATGCCAATAACAGTCAAACAGAGAACCAAATTAAGGACTCAATCCTCTTCAAAATAGCAACAGAGAAAATAAAATACCCAGCAATGAATTTAACTAAAGAGGTAAAGGACCTCTATAGGGAAAACTACGAAACACTGAGGAAGGAAATTGCAGAGTATGTAAATAGGTGGAAAACCATAACATGCTTGTGGATTGGAAGAATCAACATTGTTAAAAAGTGTATACTGCACAAAGTGATCTACAGATTCAATGCAATCCCTATTAAATTACCAACATCATTTTTCACAGATATAGAAAAAATAATTTTACACTTTGTATGGAACCAGAGAAGACCCCATGTAGCAAAAGCGATTTTAAGCAATAAAAACAAAATGGGAGGTATTAATTTGCCAGACTTAAATCTATACTACAAGGCTGTGGTTCTTAAAACTGCCTGGTATTGGCACAAGTGCAGGGACACAGACCAGTGGAACACAACAGAAAATCCAAACATAAAACCATCCTCATGTAGCCATCTAATCTTTGACAAAGCAGACAAAAACATACTCTGGGGAAAAGAATTCTTATTCAATAAATGGTGCTGGGAAAACTGGATATCCACATGTAGAAGACTGAAACAGGACCCACAGCTTTCACCTCTCACAAAAATCAAATCACAGTGGATAACAGACTTAAACCTTAGGTGTGAAACGATTAGAATTCTAGAAGAAAATGTAGGGAAGACTCTTACAAACATTAGCCTAGGCAAAGAAATTGTGAAGAAGACCCCTAAGGCATCACAGCAACAACAAAAATAAATGAATGGGACCTGATTAAATTAAAAAGCTTCTGCACAGCCAAAACTATCTTTGTTAAGGGGATATTTCAATCTGTCTTATGCTCATACATGAATTTGAGCATATTCTAATTTTATTTTATAAAATATATCCTAACTTAGATTATTTTTTCTAAGATCATTCTTTGTGGACACATTGAGAATCCCAAGTAAGAATAATTTTTAAAATATGTTTGCCATTTTTTCTTAAGACAAAAGCTACACACACACACATACACACAGAATTAAGATAATTTCACAATAGCATTTGCTTTTTAGAAATGCTGGGAAAAGTTTATATAAAACCTGAAAGATTTCACACGCATCACATATAAATAAAACAAGCCTTTCTAACATTAAGAAACATAATATCAATATCAGTTTATTATTTATTGACTAATGAGCTATATGTCTGTTTTTGTTTTAGGCATATTCAATTTTATACTTAAATTCATGTTACAATATAATGATGAAATATTATTATTTCCTTTTTACAATGAAAATCAGACTCACCAAATTTATGTATATAACCTGCATGGGTTAATATGCATAGATGATCTATATCTTAAAAAGCCAGATTTTATTGTAGAATATTATTTATTTCTTTTCCCTTAGGAATAAGTAAGTTCCTATGGTAATTTCACCTTCTCTTAATAATTTAAAATTTCTGCTGGAATATGGTAAATTACTAAATTTGTATAATTTTATTGAATTTTTTTGTAAGAATTCTGTACAAGTAATTCCCTCCAGATAAATATTAACATTTATTCAAGCTGAGTAAATAAATTATAGACAATATTGGAAAGAATAAAACAGCAAGTGGTTTTTATAGCATCAATTTATAAGCACATATTTCTCTATTAAGACGAGCTCATAGAAACTAAAGATGATATCTCTCTCAGGTAAAAAGTAATTTTTTTCCTTCTGAATTATGTAACCAGCTAATTACTAAAAAAGAACACTGTAGAATCTACTCCAATCTCTTAGGTGTAGATATTCTTGTACTTTCATTTCTTTAGAAACATTTAAACCAATTAAAATATATTTTGTAGCATATGTACTTGCAAGATAAACAATAGTCTGCATTTTATAATTTCCCTAGATTATAAAAATAAGCCAAAGGACCAACATAATTTTCCAGCTAAAAATACTCAAAAATTAATTATAATCATTTGCCTCTTATATTATGTTCTTTGATTGGTTTGGTTTTGTTCCCAACTTTTATTTAGAATTTCTCAAGACCTACCTAAAAGGTGAAAACATTAAAATAAACACCAACATGTGTATCCTCCTCCTTGATACATTAGTTTTTAACACTGACCACATTAATTTTGCCTCTCTCTTTCTAATATAGCTGTGAATATAGTATAAACATCTACTTGTTTCTGATCATTTGAAATTTAGTTACAAACATTGAGACACATCACTCCCACTTGCCATAACATGCATCTCTAAAGAAAAGGGACATTCACTTACTTAAATATAGTACCATTATCACAGTCAAGAATTTTAATTAAAATAACAAAATTGTCTAATAAATGGCAATATTAATTTTTTTCCAATTGATCCAATTATGTTCTTTATACTTGGTTGGTGTTTGTTTGAAAATCCAGTATCCAATTAAAAACTGTACATTGCATTAGTAACATTCCAATTCCACTCTTATAGTTATCTTAAGTTATACCCTAACTTATTGCCTTTAGTTGGCATTTTTCTTTAATTACATTTAAAAGAGAACAATTCCTTTGCTTTTTTACGTCTCCTCTGTCATTGATATATTAAAGAGCTCAGATTTTTGCAAATCAATGTGGTATATCTCCCAATTTGAATTTGATAATTATCTATTTACTCAGATTAAGCATCTTTTGTCAAGTATACTATGAAAATGATATTGTGTCATTTTCAGTTAATTGCATGAGTAAGACCACAAAGCAGTTTGTGATATTACAGTTGATATTAAGTTTGATCAAATGACTTATGTGGTGTCATCCAGATATCTTCATTGTTAAAGTATAGATTTTTCTTGTAGTTAATTAATAATCAATGGATATAATTTTTGAGGTTGTTGTGATGTCCTCTTTCTAACAAATTTTTACTCAATATTTTAACACCAGTGATGCTAAAGCAGAACAATTAATGCATTGATGATTGAAAAATACTGATCTTCTAAATATATAATTTGTTTTGCTGACATTTTGGAATATTTTTCTTAATTGAAGTGTTTTTTCTCCTCTGCACTCTGTGTGTGTGTGCATGTATGTGTGTATGTGTGTGTGTGTTTGTGTATGTATGTATCACAGGGGCTTTTTTCTTATCTTTTTTCATTCCATTTTATTTTTACTGGCATAAAGACAGACATATAGACCAATGGAATCAAATAGAGAGTTCAGAAACAAACCTTTGTTTGACAAGGATGCCAAGACCATATAATGGGGAAAAAATTGTCTCTTAAACAAATTGTGTTGGGAAACTAGATATCTACATGTGAAAGAATAAAGTTGGATCCTAACCTAACAGCATGTACAAAAGTTAACTAAAAATGAATCAAAGACCTAAATGTAAGACCCCAAATTCTTAAACTCTTAGAAGAAAATATAGAAACATAGGGTAAAAGTTTTACAACATCTGATTTGGTAATGCCTTTTAGAATATGACACCTAAGGCATAGGCAAAAACAAAACAAAATAGACAAATCAGACTTAATGTAAGTTTTAAAAGTTTGTGCATCAAAAGATACTATTAACAGAGTAAAAAGGCAACCCTCCGAATGGAAGAAAATATTTGCAAATCATGTATCTATTATTAATATTGAGAATATATAACGAACTCTTAAAACTCCACAACAGCAACAACAGCAAAAACAACCCAATTCAAAAGTGGAAAAATGAATTGACTAGACATTTATCCAACTAATATTTTTAAAATGGCCAGTAAGCACCTGAAAAGATTCTCCACATTACTAATTGCAATGGTTTTAATTTATTCCCCAAAGTTTATGTGTTGGAAACTTAATCCCCAGCTCAACAGCGTTGAGAAGTGGGACCTTTAAGAGGTGATTAGATTTTGAGGGCTCTGCTCTCATTAATGTATTAATGCTAACATTGTGGAGTGGGTAAGTTATCATGGAAATGAATTTTTGATAAAAGAATGAGTTTTGTCCCCTTCCTTTCTCTCCATTTCTCATGTCATTTGCCTTCTGTTATGCAGTGATGCAAAAGGAAGGCCCTAACTAGATTCAACCCCTCCTTCTTGGACTTCCCAGCTCCAGAACCGTGAGCCAAACAAAATCCTATTGTTTGTGTTACCGAGTCTCAAGTATTCTGTTACAGTGGAAGAAAATGGACTAAGACACTAATCATTATGGGAATGCAAATCAAAACTGCAATGAAATAATACCCCACACCCATTAGAATGTCTATTATCAAGAAATAGAAAATAACAAGTGTTGACAAAAATATGGAGAAAATAGAACACTTCTGCAGCATTGGTGGGAATATAAAATGGTACAGTTGCTGTAGAAGACCGTATAGTGGTTACTCAAAAAATTAAAAATAGAATTGCCACATGATCCAGTAACTCCATCTCTGAGTATATACCAAAAAGAATTGAAAGGAGGGTCTTGAAGAAATAGTTGTGGACCCATGTTCATAGCAGCTCTATTCACAATAGCTAAAATGTGGATGCAACACAATGAATGGATAAACAAAATATGGTATATGCATACAAAGAAATATTATTCAGCCTTAAAAAAGAAGGAAGTTCTACAATATGTGACAACATGGATAAACCTTAAAGAATTCATGCTAAGTGAAATAAGCAAGTCACAAAAAGACAAAAAAATAATATATTATTCCACTTATATAGGATAGTTAGAGTGATGGTTGCCAGGGCTGGAGAGAGGGGAAAATGGAGTTATTAATAATGAATATAGAATTTCAGTGTTACAAGTTGAAAAAAATAATGGATATGGATGGAAATTTTTACATGTATACATTTTCCAATGATCTTCAGAATTGAGTTGACAAATTGAAAAAATAAATGAACTAAAATGTATTTTAATTGAATCTACATTCATTTTATATAAAATATTGTGAAGAATAGGTATTTTAAATTGTACGTTGGCACTAAAAAGTCATGTTGATTTAACTATTCTCTTCTATATGTTACCAATATATTTTGAACATAATTCTCCTAATGCACTTATAACATTACATTATATTCACTGCTGAGTTTGTCTGTCTCTGCGACTGGCCTATATGTAGGCTTATCACGAAGGCTTTATTCTGTTTATTTATGTTAGTAATTTCAGAATTAACTCAGTGCTTGGAATATTAATAGGTACTCAAGAACTGTTTGTTAGATAAATGAATGAGTGAATGAATAAAATATCTTTTTCATGTTAGAATTTCCCTGAGTAAAATAAGATCATACCAAACATAATATAAATTTATGAATAACTTAATCCAGCATGTGGTAAATAATAGTTTTCTTATCATTTGGCTACATATTTGAAACCACATGGTTTAATATCAGTAGCATTAAGAAATTTAATTTGGGAGGCCATTTCAAGCAGATATATGCTCTCATCAGTTTTAGATATTTGTGCTGTTTTGCAATCATTATTCACTTTTCACAACAAGAGGTAATTTTTCATATCTTCCAAACTATAAACCAAGTTAGAATTTTGCTGTATGTATCACAGGAGATATCTTAGCTCTCTGAAGAAAAATAGTCTTCTGCAATGGGCAGAATAATAGAGTCTTAAATTTTGTGGCGAATATTGATGAAATAAAAATGAATCAACAGTAATTGAAAATAAAAGATGTAATCAATATTTCATAGAGAAAGTATCATCAGAAATGATAACAAAGTTTGTAGTCACATATCAAAATGAGTTAAATTCTATAGCTTTAGCTTGGACAATTTCCATGAACAATAAATAAAAGCTATAATGTTCCTGATATTTTAGAGCTTAATATATGAGCTTGGTATGTCTTCTTCCATCATTGAAAAGGATGAACTGCTCATTGGGTAATAGAATTTTAGAACTAGAAAGACTCTTTGTATATGTTCACCCTCTTTCATTTTAAAGATAGATATACTGAAAATTAAATAACCTACAGGAGGTTACACAGCACAACGTGACGGGGGCTCTGACTGCAGCCCAGATTTTGTAATCCTTTTCACCCAGCCCAGCTACCACTCTCAGTTCAAACACTGGAAGTGTTTGAATTATTCCCTATTCCCATATTCTAAATGACTTGGAGGTGTTGAATTATATGGTATTTTAGGGCAGATATGAAATAATTTTAAAGATTTCATATCATTGCCATGTAAATATCAAAAAGTATCTCCTTCAGGTCAAATATTTGAAATTAGTCTATAAAAGTAAAACAAATAATATTTCCTCTTGTGGTTACTTTTCTCCATGTTTTCCCTTGTACTTATGCTTTTAAACATTTAAGGATTTTGTTTATGTACACAGTGTTTTTACAAATTAAAAAAAGAATCTGGAGTGAGACGGATTTTACTCTTCTGAGCATATGAGTATATGCAAATTGTTGTACATATGTATCAATATTTTAAGTGACATTGGATTGTAAAGTCCTTGAGAATTAAGGCATCTTTTAGGTCAGTGAATTACATATATCTTATATTTAATATTAATTTAGATATAACTATACACTTGTTTTTCTCATCATCCAGGAAAATCATAGCACATTTGTAATATGTATATTAAAATAATTGATATGCTAAATAACCCAAAATTCTGAAATTTACTAATAAAAATTAGCATTTATGACAATTAAATTTCTTCTTTTCAGTTATAATGGCTTTCAAAGATATTTCCTTTATAAGAATGAAAAAGACATAAACTTTCTATGATAAAGTTATTGAAAAGATTGGTTTTTCCACAGATTATACTTTCCCTTTGTTCCTAGATATTACTGAATATATTAATGCATTGTCTGATTAAAAACAAGTTGGGCAAAGAATGCTTTATAAAAAAGACCCTATAACTCTGTATTGTGTTCTGGGCTAATAAAATTGTTGACAATTTTCCAGGGAATATAAGTGCATGAAACATCTTTTTGGCGCAGAAACATTATGCACACATTTTTGCAGAAGATACAAGAACAGATTTTTAATTAATAAACCCACTCTATTTCAAACTTATTACAATAATTAAGAAAATGTCTTTATTCTATCCTACTCATTCATCTGTTCATTTTCAGAGAATATATTACATTTCTTCACACTGAATCATAAAGCTGAAGTGCTATTTTAGTTTTTATTTAATATTTAATCTGTAGAATAATTAACTAGTGTACCCTGATGAAATAATTTGAAAATTACTGCTACATAATTAACTACACAAACTATATGGGTTTATTCTTATTGCTTGTACTTATTTTTGCCAATTATGCTCTCAATTCTTACTTGATAAATTTCATATGAAAAATTATAACTACATAGATATTATTAACTGAATTTAAAAATTAAAAAGCCATCTAATTTATTTATCTCAATAAATGATTTTTATCTTGTTTTATAACATGTAAATATATTTTAAATTTGCTAAAACCTTAGTTTAAGTAATACCCCCAATTTTTATTTTTTGAAAGTATTGCTTCTGCCAAAAATATTTAAGTTGGAAAGTTAGTTTAATCAGAGAATATTGGTAGTACATTTATTGCATTACCTAATTCATATAGAAAATGCAACCTTACTATTAGTATTAGAAAGATTTCTAGTTTATAAAATTAACACTATGTTTACCATAGCCCCTTTATTTCTACTAAATAATATGGTGAAACTAAAATCTGAATACTGAAAATATCCTCAGACACTATCATGTTTAGAATAGCCTAAATTATATTGGTGTATGATTATATTACATTACAGATAAGTGTTTTGATTTTATTTAATTTATAGTATAATATTTAAGTCCAATGCATATATTAGTATAATAATATACTATATCAAGCAAATATGCTTCTATTAGTGTTGTTTGCCTTGACATTTAAAACAACAGAGATTATTACTGATATTTGTGTCATAGAAATTAAATTTTTTCTCATTTTTTTCCAAAATATTATGGAATACAAATGTTTTTGTTAAATATCAACGTTGTTTTAATATAATGCTTAAGTTGAGGCTTTTAGTGTGCCCATCACCAGAATAGTGTTCATTGTACCCAATAGGTAAATTTTTGCCCTCACTCCCTTCCATCCTCCCCTCTTCTTGGTTCCAATGTCCTTTACATCTCTCTGTACCCATGTATGCCCATTGTTTAAATCCCAATTATTAGAGAGAGAAATTTTAATGTGTAAAATGTTACATTTTCCTAGATCTAGCAAAAACAATATTGAACTTTAAATTGTCTCAAGAATTTGGAACTTGAATCTTTTTTTTTTATTTTTCAAGGTTTTTGTCTAGCATTATACATATTATTTGAAGTCAGAAAAATATAATGTAATCCAAGAAAATGATTTTAGTTTTACACGTGATAAATAACCTAGCATTTCCTACAAATGATCAATAATAGCTTGCATGAAACATCTCTGGCAAACATACTTTGTGTAGACACAAAATATGGTAGCTAATGTACTATATTATATATAAAATTGTACTTGATAAATGTTTTATAAATATCATGAATTCTTAATTCTCATTTAACATAAGTTTTTCATTTATTAATCATTAAAATACTGTTACTTTGCCATTATTTAGTTTATTTGGGATGTAAAAACATACTTTATCTTGAAGATTATCAAGAAATTACTGAGATGGTGTGTTGAATATTTTCCACATACCCTTCCAAATCCACATACCATTATTTTCCACTATATACTCTACTCTGGGAGACAGACCTTTATGGACTACTTCCTTGATCCTGTAAATTCTGATTGGATTCAGGCAATGATGAATGCAGCAGATTTGAAGGTAAGAAGACAGTGAAGTTGAGGTCTCATTTTCCAGCTCTCTTTCTGGCCATAGCTATTTTTTTTTCTTCAACAGTTCACATACCACCATGTGGCTCTCTCCCATACACTTAAATCTCTTTTACTGGGTTCCAGTTATTTCTACCACTCTTTGCCTCTTCAAGGATAGGCATGTTGATGACTTTCTTTCATTGTTAGCCTTTCAGCCTTCTTCACATCACTATAACCATTTATTACCAATATCTCATCCATCTGAATGCATGATATTTTTTTATACCCCATTGGGTCTTTGGTTCATAGACGAGGCTCAAAAATGCAGTATTTAATTTTCCTTTGCAGATTTGAATGATAACAGTTGATTTTTGTCAGTTTTCTGAAAAAAAAAAACTGATGATATTTTATAAACAAATTGTATAATCAATGGTGGAGAGTCCATTTTTGATGATTAGTGTAAAAATATGAATGTATTATTTATATTGCATATAGTAAAATTTAGTCTTGTTTTTCTTTGGTTCATCTTTCAAGGTTGCAGCAATAAACTAAAATCTTCATAAAATTTTCTGTTGAATGAAAGTGACAACATAGACGGTTTTGGCTGCTGAAAAATCCTAAATAGCTGCAATTAAATATGCTTTTTCAAAGAAAAGTATTTATATATTTAATGAAAATAATTAAATTAAGATCATGAAGGTGAACATCAGGAATCACAAAAGCACAGAACCTTCATTTTCATGTAACAATATTTTTTAATGCTAGAAAATCACTTTAAAGATTTACTTATTTCTTCTACTTTTAAAAAATAATTAAGAACCACTTTTTTAAGATTTCCTTAGTTTTTAACTAATTTACTGTTGGGAAACTAGGCCAAGAGACATGGAAAGTTTCAAGAGTTTTGCAGGGCTTTGCCTTAAAGGAATATGAGCACATGTTAGTTCACGGAATAGAAGCTGTTTCCAAAAAAGACAGGCATTGTCAGAGGATGTCTGCACAGCGACATTTCTTCTTTGCTGCCGGCCATTGCCTTAAGGTTTTTTGCAAGCAGAAGCTCGGTTTGGGTCCTTGGCAGAGAAGCTGATTGAAATACCTGCCCAGAAGATAACGTGCAGCTGAA
This sequence comes from Eulemur rufifrons, assembly GCF_041146395.1. Taxonomy (NCBI): domain Eukaryota; kingdom Metazoa; phylum Chordata; class Mammalia; order Primates; family Lemuridae; genus Eulemur; species Eulemur rufifrons. The sequence continues at coordinate 41,839,864 of NC_090989.1, forward strand.
ACTATCCTAGACTTCAACGCTATTCCAGCTTCACTCCTGACTACATGTCTCTGTGTTTAGAAGAAGTAGATTAGAGTAGTATACAGACTCAGTGTTTCATTTTATGCATTTTATCTTTAATTTGTATGCTTAGCTAGGTTCGTTTCTAAGTTAGGGCTTAACATGCTTATCTTAGAAAAATTTTGTAACTGTCTATTCTTGTAGACAGAATTAGAGAAGGTTCCCCTGGAAATCTCAAAGAATGAGCTGTACATATAATTCTTTAACAAAAGACAACTATTTGCTGTAACGGTAAATACTGATGTGGAATTTCAGTTGGGGCCTCACTGCTCACGGGACTGCTGGAGGACCCCTGACTCCTCCATCACTTTAAACTGCACTTTGTCTCTGTCTCAATCATTTCTCCATCTATATTATTTCTTTATTTCCTATTATTTCCATATCTCTTGCAACGATCCTGCCTTGGGGCCTGTTTTGCTGGGAGAGTAGCTAACTCCTGGCAATTTACTATTTCAACTTCAAGATATTAACTCAAATACCACATTACATCTAGTCACTATGTCTCCTTGAACTCCTTTTGAATTTGAAAGTTTCTCAGACTTTTTTGGTATTTGATGTCTTGAATAGTTTTGAGGGGTACTGATCGGGTATTTTGTAGAATGTTCCTCTACCACGATTTTTCTAAGGTTTGTCTCATGATTATATTGGGGTTATGAGTTTTGGAGAAGAGGACTACAGAGGTAGAGTAACAACGTCATTGCATTATGTTAAGGTAAATACTATCAACACAGTTGCTACAAACTTTGGTCACCTGAGTGAGGTAGTGTTTGTTATGTTTTTCACTGTAAAGTTACTCTTTTCTTCTTCTTTTTTTCTTTTCCATTTCTATACTCTTTGGAAGGAAGTCACTATATGTAGCCCATGTTTAAGAAGTGTGGTGTTATGGTCTGTGTCCTTGAGATGGGAATATCTACATAAATTATATGGAATCCTTTGCATGGGACATGTGTCCATTCTTCTCTATTCATTTATTTATTAGATTATATTAGCATGGGCTTGTGGATATTTATTTTGTAACTTGGATTGCAATCCAGGACTACTTTATTAATGTTATTGTTCAAATTGGTCTAGTTTTGGCCATTGGAGGTCCTTTTGATTGGCTCCTGTTTCTGTTTGACATAATCCCATCTTTTTTGTTTTTTTCGTTTGTTTGTTTGGTTGGTTTTTTGAATACTTTCTTATAGTCTTACACTACAAGATTCTCCAAGCTCATTTTGTATATTTCCTGTCCCTTTCCTGGAAACAGCCTTTTCTGCAAGGAGCTCTAGTTTCTTTTGTTGGATAAAGGCATTAGATACCAAGATGTAGGTTCTATGCACACTCATTGCTACTGATTAGTCATCTCCTCTAGGCTCTCTCAGTTGGCATATACTAATACACGTAAATACACAAATCTTCAAATATTTCTCTATCCATCATCATATTAACATTAAGTTAAACATGAATTTTATTTAATGTCCTCAACTCTAATTCATTATCACATGAATCACTCTAGTCTTCTCTTGCTTAGCTGTAAATTCCTACTACAACAGTGACCTGAATCGCACTATCAATCATACATTTAATTAATTGGTCAATTTTAGTACACATATATAATTGATTCAAAATTGATAACCCATAACCTCATGGAAAGCTACTTTATCAACTAGAGGATAGTACTTATGTAAAGTTCATTTTGCCTTTTGTCCTACCATAATTGCTTATTTCAAAAAAATTATTTCAATAATCATTTTCCCCAAAGCTCTTTTATGAAATTATTTCATATATTTGTGTCACAACAAGAATATTTTTTTAAATTCTGCCTTTTATTCTAGGATCATCCCACTCCTAAATGACTTTCTACTTACATAATCTGAGATTTGCTCTTTGTGCTGTGGTGTTCTATGGGTTTTAATCAATGTTGAGTGTCATACCTTCAACATTATAATACCAGAAAGATAGTTTTATCACTCAAAAATATTCCCAGACTTTACCTGTTCAGCCTTCTCCACTACCCAAGCCCTTGACTTATCCTCTTACTATGTAAAACCCATGTTTGCTCGCAATAAATAGCAACCATGAACTATGTCTGGATTGTGATCTTTGAGGAGAAAGAAGCCTGGAAGGTGAGCTTCATATTTTCCTTAGCATCATTCCCCATGTCATTCTCCCTACATGCACTTTCCAAGCCAGGCCACAGAAAAATTAATCAACAACAGAGAGTTGTATTTTCACAGACTAAAGGAACCAAAGATCAGAATTCCAATTTGCACACTAAATGGCATTTGGAGGTAGATTACACATAGGAGAACCCCCAAATCCGTACCATGTTTCCTTCAGTCTTGAATGACTCTAAAGCTGTGTAGATAAAAGATGAGAATCCAGAAAGTCTACCTTAGAATACAAACTTTGGATGCATGCTTAGCAAAAGATATATCAGACTATGACATAGAAATTTCAGTTCTGAGAGTCTGTGTATCATGAAAGAGTGCAATAGATTTCCACAAGTCATTTGGAAGAATGCTTATAGCCATTTTATTCATAAAATGATAACTGGAAACAGGCTACATTTCTACATTAGTAGAGTGATAAATAAATAGCATGGTATTAATATAATTGAACATTATGAACTAATAACATATACAAAAACATTGATAAATCTTACAAACATAGTGTTCAGAGAAAATTATTATTAAAATATATCGACTGTATTATATCATCTAATTGAAGTGCAAGAACAGACAAAACTACTGGGGATAGATATCAGAATAGTATTTACTGTTGATGAATACTGACAAGAAAAGAGAATGAGAAAAACCTCTAGGGATCTGAAAATATTCATTATCTTAATTTAGGGATTGGTTACAGGAGAGAATATAATTAATTTGGGGCATTTTATTTTGTGTTAGTTATAGCTCAATAAAAAATACAATATTTATCTATAAAATATATATTTGTTGTTATTTTAATTATATATTATGTATACACATATTTTATTAGGCACATTTATATGTACACACATATGTATGTATAATATATATTAGATTATTATGAAATTTATATTTCATTGTATATTATACTTTATACAATATATGTGTATATTTTAATATATATATAAAATCTTACATATGTTTAATCACATATTAGGAGATTATCACTGAAATATTACTTAAAATCTTATACTTAAATAGTGAAATTACAAATTGTAGTTTCTAATTTCTTATATACTTCTATTTCTTATAATAAATGTCCTATATTTGGGTTACCTAAAAAGAAATATACTAGATCATTTTAAAAACATATCATCTTATTGTGAATTATATATGATGAAAGATACTTGGGTTTGCCTTTCTTTTTATTCCCACTTCTACTGCTGTGGTCTTTTTCATGTGGCAACTGCAAAATCTGTTATGAGCTATCTCCCTGTCTTCATTCTCTTCCCTTTCTAACCTTTTTTACATACTACCAGAAAGTTATGCATAATATTCTATTGATCATAAACCTTCAATTCTCTTCAATTCTCTTCAATTCTCAAACCTTAATTCTCTTATCTCTGTTGACTGTATTTAAATAGTACTGAGTAAAATTCAAACTTGAAATCAATTTGCTATATGTTATATTTCCAACTGTATACCTTTTTACTCTATAAGGCACATATTTTCTGGCCAAAGGGTATGGGCTTTCTCAAGTCAAGTCATATAGTCTTTAAGTTATCTTAAAACTTAACCAACTAAAATTAGTTTTTTCTTCTTTTGATACCCTTCATCCTTTTTTCTCTGTGAAACCTAAATCTTAAACTTTCTATTACTTAACTAGCTTTGTATTTATCTCATAGTCTTAGTAAATGCAAAATATTTTATGCTCAGAAAAAATGTAACATCTTTCCTTTGTTTTTATTTATTTATTTATTTATTTTTTGTTTTTGTTTTTCAGCTCATTATGGGGGTACAAAAGTTCAAGCTATGTATATTGCCCATGCCTCCCCATCCCCCCAAGTCTGAGCTTCAATTGTGTCCATTCCCTAGACAGTGCACATCGCACCTATCATGTAGGTGTGCACTTATCCCCTCTCCCACCCCATCCCCCCCAGTCAGGACTTCAAGCGTGTCCATTCCCCAGGTAGTGCACATCACACTCATCAAGTAGGTATACACCCATCCCTTCCACGCAGCCCCGACCTCTGTCGGATACCCAATTGGTGATATTCCCAAATGTGCACTCAGGGAAACCAGTGTGCTGGTGAGTACATGTGGTGCTTATTTTCCCATTCTTGGGAAACTTCACTTAATAGAATGAGTTCCAACTCTCTGCAGGAGAACCAAAGAGATGCCATATCGTCATTATTTCTAATAGCTGAGTAATATTCCATGGTATACATATACCACATTTTGCTAATCCATTCATGAATTGATGGGCATTTGGGTTGTTTCCACATCTTTGCGATTGTGAATTGTGCTGCTATAAACATCTTTCCTTTGTTGTATTGTAGAGAGCTATCTCTTTTATAGTTGCTAGAGTTGCTAAAATTTAGTATTCCATAATACTATTTTTCAAAATATAGATTAGAAAAAGATTCTAAGATTAAATATGCATCCCTTCACTTTGTATCTCAAATGTCAAATACAACCAAATGGTTGAATAGCTGATCAGTGATCATGACAATTTATTCACCAGAGCTAGGCTGATTTTCTCTTCTTTGAACGTGTAGTGGCAACGGTTTTATAAGACAGAATGAACAGATATGACAAGATATTTGCTTAAAATAAAACATGTTTTATGACATTTTAAGATTCTGAAATATTCCTTGCTTGAAATATATTTTTAGTGGACATAGTCTTGGATAATATTATCTACATCCTTAAGGTAGTTTCATACCTTCAAGACAACATATCTTCACTTCTATTTAAGATACACTTAAATATTCTTATTATAAGTTGGCATGCTTTGGGATTTCTTTCTTATTTTCTTACTGTTTTTATATTAATTCTTTCTCCAAAGCATTGATTTTATTTTTAATTTTATTTCCCAAACATTTTAATATAGTCTTGATAGAGGAATTCCTCACTTAAACAGAAGAGTGTTATATGAAAAAACTGAAATCTTGCTGGGTTTCTATATAAAAGATTGCACAATTGAGTAGTGTGTGGTATATTAATTAATTTGTTAGTCATTGCAACTATGAACTATTTCTATGATAATTGGAGAAAATGTGTTGTAATTTGTGTCCTGCTTTTAAAATATGGAGAAAAATATGCTAAAACTTCATCCCTGTTTTAAAAATTTCACAGTCTTAGAAAAAACAAGTATTTCTAGCAGCTCTTTACTTTATGTTTGCTTTTATATTAGCCATGCTTTTGAACACACACATCAATATCTATATGCCTGTTTTTTAAATTGATTTCATTTTTATCATGAGCTAGTAAATTGTTATGAGAGATTACATGCTGGTACCGCCTACTAGTAGTTTCCTTTTGTCACTAGTTTCATTTTAAAATCAAATTTTTCAGTCTTTACATGTGGCTATCCAATTTCCCAGCATCATTTATTGAATAGGGATTCTTTTCCCCAGTGTATATTGTTGTCTGCTTTGTCAAAGATCAGATGACAATAGGAGGATGGTTTTATATCTGGGTTCTCGGTTCTGTTCCATTGGTCTATGCCTCTATTTTTGTGCCAGTACCACGCTGTTTTGGTTACTATAGACTTGTAATAGAGCTTAAAGTCTGCGAGAATGATGCCTTCAGATTTGTTCCTTTTGCTTAAGGTTGCTTTGGCTATTTGGTCTCTTTTCTGGTTCCAAACAAAGCATAGAATTATTTTTTCTACATTTGAGAAAACTGACATTGGCATTTAAAGCAATCCATGTAAGTAAAACATTTGAACTCCAATAATATTATGAAATTATAAAAAATGCAACCCACATTTAAAAAAAGAACTTCATCTTGAAAAATAGAAAAGAAAAATCCCCTGAATCTCACTTTTCTTCCCTTCCAGAATTTTTATGTACAAGAAATTAAATCTGAAAGTTGAATTATATGTCTATTTTTTAATTACTTTGTTAAAAATGAGAATGGAAAATATATTGTCAACTTCTATAAATGAAAAGTGTTTAGTCAAAAAAATAAAGTCAAATTTTTAAGCTTCTACAACATTGCATGAGAGAAGATGGTTATCCTAGAAAGCAATGAAAGTATAGAATGTTTTAAGTTAAAAAAAGCTTAAAGAACCATGAAAATCATTTACCTTTGAAATAATGAATATATTATGTCATCCTTCAGAAGAATAATCATAATTTTACATAAAACTCATATAAGGACTAATACGTAAAGGGTATAAAATTATATAAACATATATGTGTTCATATATATATACATAATTTAGCAGTTGAATTGGACAGGATACCAAAGACATATAAACAGTTCCAAATTATCCAATTTCTGAATTAACTTCTGGTACACTGATCTCAATCATAATTACAATATCTTTACTGAAGTATTTGTTGTTCATTATTAGTGATACCTGTCAATATTGATATATTAATAACTGCAATTTAGTATAGTTTAGAAAGTGATTGTTCAGTATTTAGGACAATCCTAACAACACTTTAACATAGGCTTACCTTGTTTACATTTTCATACTAACCCATAGTGACAAACAGTGTTTGCTTGGAGGTTAGGCACAGGGCAGAGCAGGCCAAGAGGGAAAGTTTACAAAGTGACAAGAGAAAACTTTTTGGAGTGAAGGATATATTCACTATCTTGATTTTGTTGATGATTTCTGTAGATTTATACAGATGTGAAACTTATAATAGTGTATGCTTTAATATGGAGCATATAAATAATAATGTTTTAAAATAATTTTAAAATAGTAACAATGTTAATATCAATGGGCCTTTCAATTATCCAAAAGAACTCTAGCAATTGTGTGCCTCAAATGGATAGGAATGCCATGGAATTCAGTATATCAGAAACATAAAATATTCAAATGCACTTTAAGATTAAAGTAACAGTATAGTAGTTTTATTTTAATAACTTTGAAATATTATTAAATAATTATCTAAGATATGCTTTGTAAATTACTTCCAAGATAAAGTTAAACACTATCAGGTCAACTATCTAAATATTTTTCTAATTATTACAGTATCTCAATTACTTTCAATATGAAAAATCTACAGCAAAGATAACCTAACGGTTACTAGTTTATCTTTTAAATCATATTTTTCATCATTAATAATTCTATTTCTATTAATAATTCTATTTTATAGTAGAACAGTCAATTAAAAAGGAAGTTGGCACTGGGTCACAATATAGCAATCTCACGATTTTATATCTAACATATTTAAATCAAAGTCTGTTTGATTTGGGGGTAAGTAATTGCTTTGAATTTCATTTGAAAACATTCTAACTTATTTGTGACCCAAAGCATTTTCAGGAGTAGAAGCATGACAGACCTAATTGTGTGGAGCTGCCTTGTACTCAATTAAGCTGGGTCTCCCCAAAGAGACTGCTACTATGGGCAATTCTCCACTTTCTGGGCAGATAAATGTTTCACAGCTACTCCGACATAGCCTGGAAACCTCAGAATGATCTAGGCAATTAAGTTATAAGGACAAATAGCTTACCATGCTCATTAAATTTCTGTGTCTTTAATACTAGGAATTCTCCCAAAGAGTTAGGTGTGACAAGAATTTAAACCTTAGCTTCTATGTTTTTAAAAAGTCTGTTCTAATACTACTATACCCATCTTTCTGACTAAAATTAATATGGCTGCTAAATACAAATTTCATAGAAATATGAGAAAAAAGTGATTGGTAATCAGCAATATATTTATCCTGATATACTTCATTTATTTACTTTGTTTTGCCAAGTACATAAATCTTAGACATAGTAAGAAACAGCAAGAATTGTAATTCAAATATGTGTAAATTACTCCATATTTTAAAAACTATCTCCTTTGTATAATTAACCTAAAATTTAGAGATGACTAATTTCAGGTGTGATCTAAAATTTCTGGATCTAATAATTTACAAAATAATAAAAGGATATTTGTCTAACAAAGAAACACCCTCCTCCCAAAAGAAAAATAAAATTTAAAGCACTGAAGAGTAATAAGGTTATTATCCTGAGAATTTGGCCACAGGATGAGGGGTTGAAGCCTTTGATAGCCACCAGTTAATAATATCTGTTGCTGATTTTAACAACTTATTTATTTTCTCACAAGGAATATGAGTTTTTGTTCCAGGATCTCCTCATAAATAGAGTCCCCATGCTTATTCCCAGAACTTCACTTAATATATTCCATCAAGAAAAAAATCCATTATGAAATTAAAGAAAATTTATTTGTATGTGCACATTGATATGACTAAAGATTTATATTTTTTAACACAAGTTGAATAAGTTTCATAACTCTGTAGCCTTCAGAGTTGTCTATTGCTTTCCTCAAGACCACCACCTTCATATTCAAGCAGATGAATTCAGTTCCTAAACTGCAGATGACAAAGAGAACACCATGTGCATGTTGTCATCTTCACATTCCATCAGTTCCAATTCTAAATTCACCTATAATAATACTATATGTATTTGTTATTTCAGGTAACAAATATTGCAGCAAAGCATGAGGCATTTCTTTTCTTATTTGAGCTCATTCCATTACCTATATACTAGATTACTTCCTTCTTGCCTCTCTTAAATCTGTCTTGCAAATTATCCCCATTTCTCTCCTATATCTTTCTCTTTCTTCATCTCCTTTGGATTATTGTCTTAAATTCACAATGTGATCTAGTCTCTTCGAACTAGTATATAAGTTAAATTAAGAAAGAGGGCCAGGTGCAATGGCTCATGCCTGTAATCCTAGCACGCTGGGAGGCCGAGGTGGGAGGATCACTTGAGATCAGGAGTTCGAGACCATCCTGACCAGCCTGAGAAGCCTGAGCAAGAGTGAGACCCCATCTCTAAAAAAAAAAAAAAAAAAAAGAAAGAAAGAAAGAAAAGGAAAGAAAAAGGAAAAGAAAGAAAGAAATAGAATCCCATTACTGCATCACTCACTCAAGCACATTGTTGCTGTATTTCCCTCCTTTTCCCCTTTCACTGCTAAATTTTCTGAAATAATAATTTTCTTTATTCATTCATCAGTGTGATTCAACCATACTGTTTCTCTGAAAATTCCACCTTAGGTGTTCAATACCAGATCCATTAGACCAAATTATACTGTAATTCTCTACTGTAATAAGTAATGACTATTTTCTACTTCTACTTTGTTTTCTATTAACTTCCCCAAATCTTTTCTTTCCTATTTCTTTCCCCTGTGTCTCTGACGATTTCATATCACCCTTTATTTGCCTTTAATGTTGATGTATTCTCTTTTTTCATACAAGGTCCTTTTCTAGGAATCCACCTATATGTGTAGTCAACAACTTTTTTAAAAGTTCCAGATAGTAAATATTTTCTGCTTCACTGGTTATAAATGAATGAACATGACTGTGTCTTCATAAACTTTATTTACAATTTGACAAATTTGGCCCACGTGTCAGTTTGCTGACCCTTGCTCTATCACATCACCAGATAGTTTCCTTATTCATTCCTGTGGTAGCTACTGACTATTATAAAATGATAACATCCATATATGTCTTTCATATAACATTTTCTCTCAGCTTTATACTAATATTTTTAGCAGCAGAATGAACATTTCTAGATTTCATATTCCATAAACACAAAATATTTTTTTATTTCAAAATATTAAAGGGGTACAAAAGTTTTTGTTACGTGGATAGCTTTATAATGCTTAAATCAGGGCAATAAGTGTGGCCATCACCTGAATAATGTTCATCGTACCTGTTAGGTATATCTTTACCTCTTTCCTCCTCCCCTGTCCCTGCAACTTGGTTTCCATTGAGTTTTACTTCACTCTATGCACATGTGGCTCCATCATTTAGTTACAATTGAATAGTGAGTACATGTGGTGTTTGTTTTCCCATTCTTCAGATACTTCACTTAGGATAATGGTCTCCCTTTCCATCCAAATTGTCGCAAAAGAACCTCTGTGGAAAGCAATATGGAGATACCTTAAACAGATACAAGTAGACCTACCATTGGATCCAGCAATCCCATTATTGGGCATCTACCCAAAAGAACAAATGTCATTCTATGAAAAAGACATCTGCACCCGAATGTTTATAGCAGCACAATTCACGTCTGCAAAGATGTGGAAACAACCCAAGTGCCCATCAATACATGAGTGGATTAACAAAATGTGGTATATGTATACCATGGAGTACTACTAAGGTATAAGAAATAATGGGGATATAGAATCTCTTATGTTCTCCTGGATAGAGTTGGAACCCATTTTACTAAGTGAAGTATCCCAAGAATGGAAAAATAAGCACCACATGTACTCACCATCAAATTGATTTCACTGATCATCACCTAAGAGCACGTTTGGGAATAACATTAATCGGATGTCGGGCAGATGTGGGGTGGGGGGAGGGGATGGGTGTATACCTACATAATTAGTGTGATGTGCATGTCTGGGGGATGGTCACGCTTGAGGCTCTGACTCCGGGGGGAGGGGAGGATGGAGGGCAAGGGCAATATACGTAACCTAAACTTATGTAACCCCATAATATGCTGAAATAATTAAAAAAAAAATGTTGTAAAAGGCATTAAGTCATCCTTCTTCATGGCTAAGTAGTACTCCACGGTATAGATATGCCACATTTTGTTAATGCACTCATGAATTGATGGACACTTAGGTTGATTCCACATCTTTGCAATTGTGCATTGTGCTACAATAAACATCTGAATGCAGGTGTATTTTTTGATAAAATGACGTCTTTTCCTTTGGGTAAATACTCAGTAGTGGGATGGCTGGTTCAAATGGTAAGTTGGCTTTTAGTTCTCTGAGAAAACTCCATACAGTTTTCCATAAAGGTTGTACTAATTTTCAGTCTCACTAACAGTGTATAAGCGTTCTTTTTTCTTTGCATCCACACCAGCATCTGCTGTTTTTGGACTTTTTCTTAATAGCCATTCTGACAGGGATAAGGTGATATCTCATTGTGGTTTTAATTTTCATTTCTCTGATTATTAGTGATGCTGACCATTGTTAATGTTTCTGGGCCACTTATCTATCTTCTTTTGAAAAGCTTCTTCTCATGTCTTTTCCAGAAGCACAAAATATTTTTAACGTGCCACAAAATAAAAAATTGTGTACACGCAACTCACGGTGCCTTTGCTGTCCAGTAAACTCATAATCACTATTCAAGACCCAGCTTAACTTATGCCTCCCGTACGAAGCTATTCCTGACCTCTGTTGTTAAAAGTAATTATTTTTTCTTGCGTTTTCCTTTAATATTATGGTAATACTATTAGTATGGAACTTTTATATATGCATTGCAACTTAAGTGGCTCTTTTTCCTACTGAGGTGTTTATTCTTTGAAGACAAAAATGGAGCTTCATTTCCTTTTATTTAGTAGCTAACATAGAGATCACTTCACAGTAAACTCACGAAAATTATAATACTAATTAATATATACATGAAATATATTTCTCCTGAGAATAGGAATTTGTTTTCTAACTAGTATAATCTAAGAGTATTGTTTTGGTATGGTTTATTCAGAGTGCACTAACTACTGCAACAATTTCAAAATTCCAGTGGCTTACCACTGGAAAGCTGATTTTTTTTGTGATACCACCTTCCAATGTGCATAGGGCAGCTTTACTCCTAGTCATTCAATCACTCAGGCTCCTCTTCTTATGACTCTGCTCTTTTTTGATCCTAGGGGGCCTTTGCATTCAGCCAGAAGATGGAGAAGCAGTGTGAAGATCACTCTGAGATTTACATGAGTCAGACTGAGAGACTGAGAGACGGTACCTGTCATTTCTGCACACATTCTAATTGGCAGCCCTCACTGGCATGTCCATAATTAAACTAAAGAGATTAGCAAATATACAGGAAAACCTACCTGATAACCAGGAGAACAAGAATAGCACAGATATTAAAGAGAAATAGTATCTCTGCCATAGCCATATTGGTTTTTCTGTTTTGTTCTTTCCTTTTGTATTTTTCTTTTTCTCCTCTATTTTCTTGATTATTTTCTTCTTTTTTCTTCAATAAGAAACTTTTTAGGGTAAGTTGAAAATATATAAGCTTTTCTCTGGACAGAAAAGAACATTTTTTTAAGTGACTCATATTTCCAGGGTGATTGATACTAATTAACATCATGTCTTGTACTGTTGGAATAATTTGCTGCCTTCTGAAATATAAAAAGATGCTAAGAGATTAACAAAGAATATTTAAATAAATTTAGCTAAATTCTATGAATTTTTTTTACCATTGTATATATCTTGCCTCTTGCAATAAGTAAAACTGTCAATATTTTCTATATGGAACACTTTTGTGTAGATTATCAATTCTGTTGATTGTTCATAGCACAGTTTTAAAATTAATCTTTAGGGGTCTCCAAAAATTAACACAATGCAGTATTTTCACCACATGCTTCCTATCTTAATCCATTTGTGTCCTTATAACAAAATGCATGAGACTGCTAATTTATAAACAGCAGAAATGTATTTCTCACAGTTGTGGAGACTAGGACTCCAAGATCAAGGCACCGACAATTCAGTGTCTGATAAGTGCCTAGCTCTGTTTCCAAGACAGCACCTGTTGCTGCATGCTCATGGGGAATGAGAACTGTGTCTTCACGTGGTGTAAGGGCAAGAGAGTACTCCCTTCAACCTCAAGCCTTTTTGTAAGCATGCTAAGCCCATTCATAAGAGCTCTGCCCTTTTAACTTAATCACTTCTCAAAGGCTGCATATCTTAATACTGTTGCATTGGGAATTACGTTTTAACATGAATTTAAGAGTGTATACCATCATTTAAATCATCATCATTCCCACAGTCCACTCCTGGATGCTCAAAGAATGCAAAGTTATTTTAATATTAGCTTAATATACATGTTTCTGAAGATAAATATGCTGAACAATAAACTCATAACAAATTTCCAAATACAAATCAAGTTTATATTTCTTCATGGTTCCCATTTCAATAAATGGTTGTGAATTGGCAGACTGTGAAGCAGACTTTAAATTTCATCATGACTGATTCTACATTTGTTCTTCTTCACATTTTATTCCCAGTGCCTGTTATTGAATAAAGATTTTTAACCTAGTGAGAGTCAAAGTGAAAGACATGTAATAGAATCAAGTAAGTTTAGTAAAAGGATATCTTTAAAAAACAAATACAGGTGCAGGAATGGCTTTGATGTTTCCTTCTAGTTCTTGCATAATTAAAAATCCAAGTAATTTTAGTGGGTAATATATACATGTATAACTAATATGAATGTGTATATATATAGCATGAAAAAAGCTATTGAAATGCACATGAGCATACAAATTAGTTACTTATTTTCAATGTGTATGATTTGTAAAGATAATGAACAAAAAACATTCGATAATATTAAAATTTTAATAAAATTAAGTTGATATTGGAAAAAAGAAGAAAATAAAGGAATTCTTTTTGATATACATAGAAATCTAAACTAGAAAGTGATTTTATTTGTAGACACAATAAAACTATTCATCAATTTCTGACTAATTTTAATTAAAAATAAAATTTAAGTCATTTTAACTGACATGACATAAAGGCAATTTAGTACAAAAAATGAAATTTATATCACCTTTCCCATGTAATCTTACTGTCAATGTGAATATCTACTAGACCTGTGGTCCCCAATCTCCAACCCCAGGGACCCTTAGAAACTTGGCCACACATCACTGCCTGAGCTCCACCTCTCCCCACCCGGCTCCTGTCCAAATTACCTTCCATGAAACTTAGGAACCAGGCAGCACAGCAGAAAGTGAGCAGCGGGTCAAGCATGTGAAGCTTCATCTGTATTTACAGTCACTCCCTATCACGCCCATCACCCTCATCACCCCCATCACTCCCATCACTGCCTGAGTTCCACACACTGCACCCCACACACCCACAGTAGAAGAATTGTCTTTCATGAAACCGATCCCTGGTGCCAAAACGGTTGGGGACCACTGTCTAGACTATGTGTTTATAAGGGAATCATATGCAGATCTAGTACTTTGAAAGGATATGCCATATTAAATATAATGAGGACTTAGTTTTGCCTGAATTATATAGTGCATAAGGGAAAAATAAATTCCCATAGAATAGTAACATTAAAGAGACCATGGAAATGCAACTTAAAAAATCAGTAAATCATTTGGTTACTAATTAGGTACCTGTTTAAATATATAGCTATTATTTACTGTCCCTAAAAAGAAAATGAGACTTTTGATAATCAGTTAGTAAAATGTGCTGTGATAGACAATTTTATTCCTTAACTTGACCTGTAAATTAGTAGTTTTCAACTTTGGATTTATGTTGAAATCACTTCCAAAGAACTTTTAAAATTACTAATATTTGAGAACCATTTCTAGAACTTTTGCTATAATTAGTCTAGGATATGGTGGGCCCACTGAATTTTAAAAGATAGCCAAATATTCCAAAGAGTATCCAGTTTTGAGAATTATTAATATTACTGTAAATAAACTCATGAACTTTGTATTAATCAACCACTGTTTATGAAGACTGAGTTCATTTATTTGGCCAAAAGCATCAGACTACTTAGAACTTTTCCTTGCAGCTTCCTTAAAAGCTTTTTAAAATTTCTTGAAACTTTATAAGGCAAATTCTAATTTAGATTATTTTTGTTTATTTATTTATCTAGAGACAGACTCTCACTCTGTTGCCCTAAGTAGAGTGCCATAGCATCAGCCAAGCTCACAGCGACCTCAAACTTCTGGGTTCAAGAGATTCTCCTGCCTCAGCCTCCCGAATAGCTGGGATTACAGGTGCTCACCACCACGCCTGACTAATTTTTTCTATTTTCAGTAGAGAACAGGTCTTGCTCTTGCTCAGGATGGTTTTGAATCCCTGAGCTTGATGGATCCTCCCACCTTGGCCTCCCAGAGTGTTAGGATTACAAGCATGAGCCACCAAGCCCAGCAGGCAAATTCTAATTGAAACATTAGTTTGTCATAATCTCTTTCACATAATTAAAAGACAATATAAAAAAGTATGTTATCACAATACAATCTCAGTTCTCATTGGTA
The DNA here is from genome assembly GCF_041146395.1 of Eulemur rufifrons. Taxonomy (NCBI): domain Eukaryota; kingdom Metazoa; phylum Chordata; class Mammalia; order Primates; family Lemuridae; genus Eulemur; species Eulemur rufifrons. The sequence continues at coordinate 41,855,025 of NC_090989.1, forward strand.
TTAAGCTATTCTTTTTGATAATTCAAATAGTTCTTTTTGATATTACAAATTGAAAAATCAGCTTCCTCACCCAAAAGAATGTGTACATTATAGTTTTGGAAAATATATAATAAGGTAAAAATCTGACTTTGTACTATATATTTCATTATGTTTGTTAATATAATATATAATAAGGTAAAATTTTGTAGTTGCCCTGACTAAAGATATACAAAACCCCTCAGACTAACATTTAAGGCCACCTAAAATCTGAACACCTTTCAGTGATTTATCTTATTGCTCAACTTCACAAGATGTAATCCCGTTCTTAAGTGATACCATAATCATTTTCCAAAATGCCCCACATTTTCACTGCTTCCGCCTAATGATCCAGAGTCCTTTCTCTGCCTGATTTCAGTTCCTGGTCTCATCCTTTCATAGTCCATCCATATTGTAAGGACAATCTAAAAAACTCCATGAATGGGTTCCTTGAATCTCCTTTACAGGAATCTTTCTTTTACTTTGGAAACCACACATTAAAAAAATTTTCTAGTAGGTGCTTATCATTTTCTGCTTTGTATTATAATTTCTCTGGCACGTATTCTCTCATAAACTTTTTGAATAAGCCATAACTACTTTAACTTTTTGTCTAATTTTTCAAAGCACTTTCAACCTTCATTCAGCAGGTACTTAATTCAGGATATTTGAATCATAAATAACATTAATTTTTCTAGTTTAGGAAAATGAATACTTAGGTCTTTCACAAAAACAAAGCATATTAAATATGTACTTAAGGCCCCATATAGAATTAAATCAATTTCCTTTTATACATTAAGGCAGTAATAAGAGATTCTATTGACACTGAATAACCCTGAATGCATTAATTCTATTATAAAACATAAATTTTAAATATGGTAGCAAGGATACTGCATAAAGTTCATTCAATAAGAACATAGTTCCTAAAGGCTAAAAACGTGTAGAAAACTACATTACATAACAGTATGGGAGTATAATGATAGAAACATTTGATCAGTCTATTTTAAAATCTCTATACCCTTATTTCTGGTGGGTCATCCAAACTCTCAATGTTTTCCAGTGCTAACTTTGAGCTATTTCTCTTAGATATTTTTCCATTGCCTAGGAATCATTTTTATTGCCATTTCTTTTCTTCTTTCTTCAGAATTGGAGTTCAAATTTTTAATAAACTAGTTAAAGGTCCCCAAATAATTCTTGCTAAGCAAATTTCAACTTTTACTTTGTTTACAATTATTCTGGGTGGAATAATTCCACGTGTATCTCAGTCTCCATAGTAACTATAGCAGTTTTGTCTTTTGTTGTAATTTTTTCGTCTGCCTTTTGTTATTTCTTTGCCTATTTGAAAAAAATTCCTTAAATAATTTTATAATATTCTACTTAGCTATTTCACCTACTTCTTCAAGTCTTTTTAACATTATCCACTTATCTAAGTTGTAAGTCTTAAAAGCCATACACAAATATACTCCAATTTCTTTTTTGCATGGTATATAATGTCCCATTGCAATGGTGATTTTGTCACATTTGTTGAATATTTGTAGCCTCATGATATTTTGCATGGAATAATTTCTTAATAAAATCAAATTCTTGTAATGCCATAGAAAATTTTTATTGTCATCTGGAGAAAGTAACATATAGTCCAGATTTCTCTATAATGGGGAATATTTTCCCTTTTGTTAATCTTGAAATCACTACTCTTATTAAGACTACTCTGTAACAGAAGACAGAGACAGCAGATAAAAAACCCATCAATGGGTTCAAGCATAGAGTTAAATAGAGATATAATTTGTAAAGTTTGATGGCAGAGTAAGATTATAGTTAGCAGCAATGTATTGTATATTTCAAAGTAGTTAAAAGAGAAAACTCAAGTTTTGTCAACAAGTAGAAATGGTAAATATTCAAGGTGTTAGATACCCCTAATACCCTGACTTGATCATTATACATTCTGTGCAAGCAACAAAATATCACATGTACCCCATAAATATGTAAACTATTATGCATCAATAAAAATATTTTTAAAAAACTATAATTGTGATTGTGAAAGGAACAATTTCACACATGCAAAAGAATTCCATTCTTGATAGAATAAGTGTAAAAGTAGAAAACAGAGAGCATATATGAAAGAAATACAAAATATGAGGACTAGATATTTTAAAATATAAGAAATTGGCCAATAAATTAAGACTGTAATTGGAATAATAATACTGATTCTACTGCATGGAAACAATCATCTTTGCATAAAATAATAGTAATAGTAGAATTAGACAGGATCTTTTCAAGACAAGGATAAAAGTCAATGTGAGACAAAGGGAACTCAGATCCATAACTTCATTTTAATAAGGATTCTATAAAGCTTGCTGAGAATATCGAGCTCTCAAAAGATTGCAAGCAATATTCTGCAAGTGACTGAATCGGGTGTTAGTTTCCTTTATAGAAAATCTTCCTAGTCGAGTTTATTCTAAGTGTGTAAGATATGAATTAATGTTTCTTTCAATTTCAGTGAGAAAACTTTAGTCTCTTAAATAGCTAAAACGTCTAAGGCAAAATTAATTTCAGAAACAGATGGACACAGGAATTAAAACAACATCATCTGGGCTCCCTTTCTTCATTTCTCAGATAAACTCTTCCATGTAGCAACCACCAAAGCCACTGGCAAACCAACTTTACATTTTTTTCCTCAGATAGCAACTCCATAATGTAGGGCTGTTCTTCCCTGAAATCTGTCAATTTTGTAAAGACAACTCTGGTTTGATTAGCTTAGGCAACTTTGAATCAATCACTATAGTCAAAACAAAAGAGTGCTTTAATTATATCATCCATATGATAGGAAGGTTTCTTTATCTGAAGAAAGGATAAGATCTTCCATGCAAACACCAAAATAAACAAAACAAATTGATGTCTATTGCAGTCTTGACTTTCATGTTTTTCTGAACATCAATACCACATTTCTGATGATTTTTTTAATTTACACTAACTAAAGAAAAATTGCTTGTTCTTAATACAAATATTATATAGATTATTGCTTTTCCTCTTGCTTTGCCCCAAGTCCAGGCATTGATTCCTGTAATCACATTTCAAGTCAAGGCCAATTTTATGGAAAAACCGTAACACAGTAAAACAGAGACATATTTTCAAAGAATATTTTAAGTTTTATATTTATTTCTACTTTACTACATTCTTTTGTACCTAAAAAATGTTTATTTTTACTTGAGGCTAATTTTTATATTGTCATGGAATCTTTCTAGCATTTTCCCTCTTGTTTCATCTAAAAATATGAAACTATTCCATGTATTAGATAATATTAAAATTGTTCATGTCTAGGGTGTGAATTATTATAAACATATCCCTTGGGCTCGTGCCAAATGGTTAATAACTAAGGACTCAACTAAGTAATCTTTAGGTAGACATTTGCTAATACTACTTGGTAACAGTTTTTTTCCTCAATATTCTTTAGTGTGTATTACTTTCGCTATGCAGTCTTCAGACTTTTGCTTCTCTAGAGATATAGTTAGAAAAATGAAAAATAAAATAAAATATGAAGATGTAGAGCTGCTTTGCTTTCATCATTATCCCAACTTCTATATTTAATTGGTGCAATTGCACAAAGAATGTAAAACATAGTTGTTTAGAATTTGTTTTTAAGAGCAAGAATAACTTTTTATAGGATCAATACATACACATTGCTGCTTTGCACTATTCCATTTCATCCTCACAACACTGTGAAGTGAATTGGGATGCTGTGCTTCTTTACAGAAGAGGAAACTAAAGGCTCAGAGAGGGAAAGAGATTTGCAAAAGGCCAAACTTCTTTCTTAGAATTTTGATGGACGGTTATTTCATGAAATAATCAAATTATTTTTCAAATGTACTCCAAAACTAATATTGCCTTACTTAGTTTTAGTTCATTGAAGTTGAAACAATGATTTTATATACATCAAAGCAAATCCTATAACAAAATGCTTAAAAGTTAAACACTAGAGTCAGCCTATTGGAATCAAATGCAAATCTACAAGTTAGCTGTGATTTAGTATATATTAAAAAAGTGCTATTATAAGTAACATTACTATTAGTATTTGAATCTATCATCAATTTTGTTGATCCTGTATAATCAAATATAAAAATAATTCCAACTATTTTCAAATAAAATTGAAGGAGACAATTTTCAAAATGATATTTTAATAAATCATGTAAATATTTACCTGAAATATATGTATCATATATCTTCAGGATCTTTAAAAATGTATTTAAAGTACCTCATGAAAATATACAAAGAATGTATATATTTTTAACAGTTGGCAAATGTGTTTTTCTAAGAGATATTACAGAATGGTTTTAATAGTGTCATTATCTTGATGTGACAATTGAGTCACTAGATTTTGGAAGGTGAAATAAATACGCCTTTAGTTGGCTGAAATTTTATTTCTTCTCTTGGCACATCCTATTACAGCTCATAACTTCCAACATAAATAAAGTTGAATTATCTGTCCTAATGATTTATACAAGTCTTTGAACCATAGATCTTATTTCTACACAAGAATATTCTGTTATTGCTTATAATGCCATTTTTATGGTTTCAATACAGTAGAATTACAAAACATAAAATGACTAATTTGTTTTAGGCAAGATTCTGATCTATTGATATATTTTATTATTTAATATTATAATCAATCCAAATGTTTCATTGCACACAGCACATTGCATTCTTATGTTCTTATTTCAATAAACTCAGGGCTTTCCAACACATGTTTATACATGAATACACATATAGCTATGTATGTGTATACACACACACGTATTGTGTGTATATTGTGTGTATACACACAATAGTATTTTTGATGTTTAGAAAAATTTCTATATAAACTACATTCTAAGGAAATCTTTCAAAATATAGTAATCAAGCAAGTAGAAATAATTTGTTAACTTCTGATTTTAAAAGAATATACAAATAACTTTCAAAACTCTTCCTAATATTATAAGTATAAATATGTTTTTAGGAAAAAATTGTTTATTTAAAAAAGATACTCCTATTTCAAAGAGGGCTTTTCCCCTTAACAATTAAAAAACAGTTGACTACATTTCAGAGTTCTATAAAGTAGTTTTTCTGTCAGTGAAAGAAATTGTTATACAAGGATAAAACTGACATTTTAAAAATTACGATTTTCTTCCTTTTTCACATGCAGTCTTTTGTTTCAATCTTTCTTTTAGAGTTGTAATCATTACTAAAAATGTATATTTCAAAGCATAAAATCAGAGTAGCATTTTATACTGCAAATTAATTTATTTATTCATTTTTACTCATACACTATGCTATGGATTAACTATTGTGTTGACAGAATTGTTTGCATATGGGATAAATATTTAAAGAAATGTTCATTACTTCTGTATTTGCTTATTTCCTTTATTATTCAGGAATATCAAAAATGATACTTAGACAACAAAGAGTGAAGTGAGTGGCAGTAGAAGATAGCTTTGATTTTGCCTTTTTTCTTCTCACAGCAATACCAGATTATTGAATTTTAAAAAGCAAAATGTCTTATCTTTATTAAATAGATAACTCCCGATGCAAAATAATACACAACAGTGACCAATATGTTCTGCCTGAACATTTTAGAAAATGAATAAACAGTAAGATAACATTACAGGATATTTGTCATAGGTAATTAAGCATCAATGCCATAACTACTGCTGCAAAAAGACTATCAAAAATTATATGGGAATTTGCATGGTGTGGAGTACATGAGAGAAAAGTTCTTAGCTCCACTCAAAGCAGATATTTACTCTTTTTTCTTTAGAATTTTAGAAAGACTATTCTGTCCTACAGCTTCCTGATATTTTCTGATCTCTTAGTGACAACAAGACATAAAAATGAACAACAACAAAAAGATCAATCCATACAAAGGGAAATTAAGGTAGGTATACACAAAATAATAATAGAAATTGAAAATGTTGAAAGAAAGCAGAAACTTTCACAGAAATTGAGCTTTAAACATCAGAGACTTAAAGATTTTAAACCAGTATCTGAGCAAAGAACATGAGATGTTGGACATAGGCTAAACCAACTAGAATTAAGAACTTGTTCAACACAATATTATTCAGACTGGTTTAGAAAAGTTCCCAGTGGCACACGTAATATTTATCACTATTTCTTTAGTAAGAAGAAACCTGAAGTTGTCAGTATTTATATTTTTTATTATTTGTGTTATTTACATGATTATTTTAAAATGTAAATATTTTTTCATAGAACATAGACTTATTAATTTATCCTATTCTTCTTATTTCACTAGAGTATATTTTGATTGACTGGCATGTGAACGATATACTACAACAATAAGATCTAATAAGGCAGTTTGGATTTTGATGTTTGATTGTGTTGGTAGGATTCTATATTATCCATGGACCTTCCTTGAATTTGTAGGATATAAATACCTATGTAATTAACATTATTATTGAGATTTGATACTGTTCTAGGAAATAGGAGTAAACATTAAATAGGTCTTTACCTATTATATAGTGATAGGCAATGCAAAGTTTTGTAGATAACAGCGTTGACTATAACAATTGTATTCAAGATGTTCTTATTTCTCCAATAAAAAATATAATATGTTCAAAATGATTATTTTTAAAGAGAAAAATTACATTCTAATGGTGAGGTAATATAAGGTGAGATGAGATTTAAAATGTTATTATAAAAACAACTTTCTCTAATTCCAGAAGTGGACTGAGTTATTATTTTAAGTGAACACTTCAATATGACTTTTACACAATGGGAAATATAAATATTTTCTATTAATCCTAATAAAAATTAGGACTTCCAGGGTTTTTTGAAAAAGGAATTATTGCATATATAGCACCTTAACAGGTAAGAGTGACTACATGATAAAATATATATTTTTCCAGAGAATAACTCACTTTAATTTTAATATATGTTGCACAATATACTGGGGATCATTTTAATAGTAGTCTTAAATTCTAATATTCTAATTAATTTCAGTAGGCTTTTAACATCATAATCATATATTAGCTATAATATATAGTAAGAATTTTAGTAAATACTTAAAATATTTTAAGCCTAAGAAGTTTTTTGTATTTTACATGTGAAAAAAGAGTTTAAAAATTGATGATATAATTTTCTATTAAAGAAACAAATATTACAATATGTACGAACTCTACTTCAAATCCTACCAGTTCTATTAATCTGAATAACTTCACAAGACAAATATGATCCTTTGGATGTATTTCCTGTTCCATGTGAATCTAACAGCCGAATACATGTTTCCTTTCTTCAGCCCACAAGTCTTTTGCCCATGTCACTTTACGCATAAGAGTCTGATTATGCATCAGGACTTTGCATCAATAAAGTATACACCAAAGTGAGCCCCTACTATAAACACACTCACCCTACATTCTTGTTCCCATGTCATATTGAACATGTCATGAGGTTAACTGATTTTTTCAAACAAATTTACCTGATAGGCTATAATGTGAATCAGATGATATTCAATAGAATTATTGAATTTTAGAAAATATATATCTTTCTTCTTTTCTCTCAGGGAGAAATCAAGGTCACAAACACATACAAAATTACCTTCTATGTACAATTGTCTTAAGGTTTCTCATGGCCTCTTGCCAAGTAGCTTGAATTACATCCTTATTTAAAGGCTGGATCTGTTTCTTAGAAGCATCAGTGAAGTAGTGCCTGTTCTTGCCAAAGGGTTCTGAATCTTAGCCTTTTACATGTTTCAAAATGGTAGGAAGCTAACTTGTCATATTACAAAAGACATAGAAAATGCCTATGGCATACGCCATTAATTTAAAAAATTTCAGAACAAATGTGGTCACCAGACTGGGTATAACCTGATCCCCAATTTTGTTATATTAAGCCGCATATCCAAGAAGCTGCTTTTTCAGAACCAAATACATTTGATAATTGTTATGGACTGAATTGTGTCCCCCCAAAATTTATATGTTGAAGTCCTAAGCCCCAATGTGACTGTGTTTGAAAACAGGTCCTTTAAGGAGGTCTAACCTTAATTGCTTGAATGAATTAATTAGGGTGTAGGACTGGTGTCCTTATAAGAAGAGTTAGAGACACCAGGAGTACACAGGCACAGAGAGGCCATGGGAGTGCACAGACAGAAGGCAACCGTCTGTATACCAAGGAGAGAGGTCTCACAAGAGGCATGTTGATCTGGGACTTCCAGCTCAAGAACTGTGAGAAAATAAATTTCTGTTGTTTAAACCACCCATTCTGTGGTATTCTGTTATGAATCTATATACATAAAGTGTTTATTTCTGTTTTACCTGATGGTATGTGATGTGCCATTTTTACTTTGTTTTGTTTGTGGTTTTTGTTTTGATTGTTGTACCTTTCTGATATCCTCAAGTATAAGTTTTTGAGGGTTATTTTTTTTTTTTATTGATTCAGTTTTTGTCACTGTTTCATGGTAATGGCCTTCTTCAGATATTCTGTGACTCCCACTTCTGTAGCCATTTTCTTATATTACTTCCTTGTCAAAAATTACTTTGTGGCATTAGATGTAGCCACACTTTTTTCTTGTCTTCTTGTATTACCACTTTTTAAACCAAATCAATACCTGTTGATGCCTTGTGATAATATATGCATAAATAATTACTCTTACTATTCCTCTGATCTTCCTTCTTTCTTCATCACTCCTCCTGTTTGTTAGTTAGTTCTAGAATATTTCCTATATTTATTTTAGGTTTATTATAATTTCATATTTCTTTTATAAACTTTAAAAATTTTATTTTATAAATTTTTATAATTTAATAAAATTTTATAAATTTTTACAACCTAAACCTCCACACCTTTTTAGTCTTATTTCTATATTCAAATTTCTTCACTGGCCTGATTCAGCCTTCCCTACCAAAGCACACTATCTTTGAATTTTACTTTAATTTACCTCATGGTTATCCCTTTCTATCCCCACCCCCTTTCCTTTCCTTTCCTTTGTTTTCATTTTCTTTGCTTCCCTTTCCTCCTTCTCTCTTTCCCTCTCTCCATATCTCTCTTTCCCAATAAGAGCCTCTGAAGCTTGGATGAGTCCAGATTTACCCTGATTTGGATCAAGAGGAGTTGGCTGTATATCCTCATTTCATTGATCATTGTATGCAGACTGCTCTTGGAGGCTGTGTTTAGGCAAATATCAAAGATGAATGCACTGACAGCTATGATCTTTCTGCTGCCTGCATCAGCAGTTCAGGAATATTTTTTCTTATTCCTGAAAAATGATCTGAATATGAAACATCACAGTGTATAAGAGCAAAATTTCCTCTTTAACTTTTTGTTTAAATATAGCTTTTTATTAAATATAAAAAACTTAAAATATTTTCACAAAACAATTCTAGATTTATAGACATTTTCTCATGTACACATTGTTTTATGGTCTTATAAAAATTGTAGTGTTGTAGCCTGGAGTAAAATATATATTTTTTCATAATGTATGCGAGTAAGGATTTGTTATTCCTAGGTGTTCATAGAGTCCTTTTTGCCTCCTTACATTACAATAGTATTATAATTTGTATTATGATGGTCTTGATTACTCAATATCAACTTTTCTTGAAACTATGTATCTAGTCAATTTCTCTTAGGAACATTACATTATGATACACTAAAACTCTTTTTGTTTTACTATTTTTTAATACAGAGAAATCAAATTTACATATTGGGTTTCTATTGTCTTATTTCATATTTATTTTCTTTTCTCTTAATATTTTTGGATGGTTTTCTTGTCCCTCTTATATTGTACGATTTTTCTTGTTTCGGTCTAAGTAATTGATTTAATGTTTAGTTTTGTATATTCTTTCTTCCTTTCTTTCTAATGGACCTGTTACTTCTGCATGGTATTGATTTGTTTCCAATTTCTTTCTCTAATTCTTCAATGAACAATTTCATCTCAGTCTGCTATTTGATTAGATGTGTGATCTCTTATTTTGGAAATATTCTGCATTCTTCAATTTATTACACAGTACAAAATGTCTATGTAGAAATATGCTCCCCATCATGTCCATCCCATTTCACGATGGACTGTTCTTTCTTTTGAAAGATATATTTCATTTTTAATCTGTTTTTGTTCTAGAATTTTATTGTATATTTTTTATCATCTTTGTTAGGTATGAGGAACTCATAAACTTTTAATTTCTTCAGGTACATATGTCAACTAAAACCTTGAGTCTAATAGTCCTGTAAATGTCTGATATTACTCCTTCTTTGTCATTCAGTCACTCAAGAAAATAGCTATGAGTAATTTAGGAATGTCCTGGGGGAATTACTACAGTAAATATTTGCTGCAAGGTTCTTTAGTCAATGGGTATCAGACATAACAATTGTCTCAGGTGCAGGAATTGAGCAAAGATTCTTGATTTTATGGCAATGACTCCTGCTCCTTCATTCTTGTTTTCTGATTGTATCACTAGATATTAATCAACATCTTATTATACTGCCTGTCCACAGGAATGCTATACTTTTAAACCATCTCTAAAATCTCCTGCAGGTCAAAGCCCTTGGCTTCCCTTTTAACCTGGCTACTCAGTATAATAATTTTATCCCTCTATGTTCCAGCATTTAAGTCCTGCCTTCTGACCCTGTTATGTTGGGTGCTGAATATCTTTATGACTGTTAACAAACACATTTCTGTAACCACCTTTCCTCTCTGGTAGGTGGATGTACCTATTGTCAAAGCCACCATTGACTTTCTTTGTAATATTGGTACTCCTCTCACTAGTCATTCCTGGTAGCTTAGGTTATTTCCTCTGAACTCTCTTGTGGAACAGGACCATTTGGCCTAAAAATCTGTATCTGTTCCAGCATGTGTACTTCCCTCAGCCTTTTCATTCCTTTCCATGTCAGTGCAATTGAGGCATTTTCATTTAATTCAAAATGGGTCATCATAGTCTTCCAGCTTTTAAGAGCCATCCTAATAGTGAGTTTGCCCCATTACCTGGCATCCTTGACAATGTTAAATCCCTTATACCAAGAAAGGGCCACAAAGCCAATAATTCTCACTCTTCCATTTTTATGTTACCACTCTTTTGATGAAGCACCCTTAAAATCCAATCTCGGGATTACTCTTCTGCTCTTACAGCACAATCTTGCTACTTGTTGAAATTCTTTAAAATGCAATATCTTTACTGTTTATCAAGCCCTGATTCCCCCATCTAGGTTATGCTGATATTTAATCTAGTTACCAACATGGCAGCCAGGATGATACATGGATAAAGTTCCCGAAAGATCACCAGCTGTGTTGTCAGTAAGAAGACAGTTCAGTATGTTCCTGTACAGAGGAAGGCTTAGCTCTTAGTCCATAGCAGCAAGCCAGCTCTAAAAGCTTTGAGGACTCACAGGAATCTGTGGAACCATAATTCTTAGGGCATTCATCTAGATGTCCTCATTTCATGTTTTAACATGTTAAGTTTTCCCAACCAGGGCCCTAATCTCGCCATCACAGAACTGACTTGGCTAAGAATTTAAATATATTCTAAGTTCCATGATGCTTACTATCAGATATTGAGTTCCTCAGCTGTGTTAACTTCATAGTGCAGTATAAAATGGCCCCATTGTAAACCAATAAACTGATTAAGGGGCAGGGTATAGGTACAGAAAGTGAGAGCCTTCAGATCAAGATAGAGATTCTGATCTGTAAAGGAAAAGAGGGAAGGATAAAGTGGGCAGACAATGCCTCAAATCGCAGCTCAGCTCTGACAAAATCTTGGTAGATCACTGGAGAGTTCTCAAACAAATATGTCTCATTAAAGAAATTTTGCATCAAGCAAGATTAGTTTAATTCTAGTGCACTCACTGTGCTCAGTCATTAGTTGGAAGTAGGTCTCTCTAGAGAACTGACATTTAGTCAGAGTCCAGAATTATGAGAAGTCAGTAATTAACTGATCTAAGCTGGACATATTCTCTCTTCAAAGTATCAAAGGCATTCAACTATCAATACTCAGTTTCAAAGTCTTTATAATTTCCTCTACGTATTTCAAATGACATGCAACTGTGCATCCCTTTCTATGTATATCTCCTCAGAATTCACTACCTTTGCAGTATGTCATCTCCATGCTGGTACCCTAGTAACACAATTAACTATGCTTTACCGGGAAAGCAACATCTTCAAAATTTGGTATATAGGAGAAACAGTGGATCCCATGGTCATGTGCTCACCTCTTCACCTATTTTTCCATAAAGTGGGTTCAGTAGATTAAGGTCATGGTATGCAGGATCCTATCAGTCAGACATTCCTGGCCGCACTTTGGCTTTGCTGCCCATAAAAATAATGGTATCCATCTACCTCTATGATTAAAACAAACGTGTATGTGTGCCTGCACACACACACACACACACACACACACACCCCTTATTCAGCTCCCTTAAAATATTCACTCCTAGGCACATTCCCATGCTACAATATATACAGTAAAAAATCAGTATATATTTACTAAGTTCTGCATCTCCTCCAGTTTCTTCTCATAGTAGAATAAGCATGTGTTTCTAGTTTTGTCATCTTGAGACTTGACCATATTTATTGGTCTACTGGCAAGCACAAGAGGTTAGGGCAGATTCTGAGAACAGAAAGTATGGTTTTGCCAATAAGCCTCTTCATAATCTTTAAGCAAATGGTTGCCACTATCTTTTAACAAGGTGCACCCAAGAGTTCAGGATCCTGGTGCGTCGACACTTATATCCTCACTCCAAATCTTATATCTCCCTCTTTTCTAATTTTATTGACTCTGGCATAGGGGATGCTCTTCAGCTGAGAATTTAGTCTTCTCTGAGTTTCTATTATTTTATATAATTATGCTTTATGCCTGATATCTAACTGTCTTTGCTCTCTAGCTGCAGGACTTGAGGGTCTCTTTAAAAATTGCCAAGGAGTTTGCTGTCTCATCAACAGTGAATGATTGTTCCTATCTCTCCACATCCATACTAGAATTTGAGGAGGCATTCTGACTTTCATACATTGTTTTAAATTGTTGATTAATAGATCTGAGCCTATCATTTTCTTAGATCAATTAATCATTGGCATTTAGCAACAGCCATCCAATTTTATTCTACTGTTTTTGCTATGATTCTCTCTCATTTATCTCAAACACCTGAGACACTACATTGCTAGTGCATCCTCTTCTGCTGTATCCTATTCCAGTCCATCCAGATGAAGGCTTAGCAATTACACTGCTACGGCATTTCAAGGACTATCAACACTCTGCTTAGAATCAATGATGAGATCCTCATTGCCATCCAGAATCACATTCTCAGGGGCTCTTTCCTAGAATGACTTCTGGTGTGTACTGTCTTAGGTTTCCTGGAAGCATAATGTAAGATAGGATTTTTTTCAACTGGCTTATTAGGGAAAAGCTCTCAGGGGAAGGGGAAAGAGTGAAACAATAAAGGTCAGGACAAAAACCAAGCAATTAATGTCATGTCAGTTGGAAATTTGTTACAATCTGATCCCATGTGAAAGCTGTAGAGCACAAATTGCACCAAAAAGTCAATGCTACCTTGCAGCAAATCACCTTGAACACTGTATCAGTCAGTAACTGACCAAAGTCTGCCCTAAAAACATAAAGTGGGCATACATACAATTACTAAGGTGATATTGTATAGTTGAGCACAATTCTCTGGAGAAGAGGGCAAATTATGAGCTGTTATCTGCCAAACACAAGCCTCACATAGGCTCACACCAGCTGGTTCAGGGAAATCTGAATTGGACACATTCAGCATCTGCTACAATATAAAAGTGGATGAGTTACTAAATTATGAGATCATTTTTGTAGGAAACAATACTCTTTCAATTATTTCAAGCACCTTTCACAATTATCAATGGGGTGCATTATATATTATAGGTCAATTATAGGTAAAGAAAAAATATATATATAAGAAAGAAAAACAAAGGGGTAGATTTCCTAAACCATAGAAGTGTATAATAAAACTGGGTTGAATTTATAGAATGGAGAGTATGATGAGTTCTAGATAGTATGCATCATAATAGCAGTTCAACTACTTACTCAATGCATAATTGGCAAGTTACAAATTTTCCCCTAGAATGTAAATGCATCTTGTAATTCATAAGAGATATATACAGTCATGCTGAAATAGTGTATTTTATATTGGAAGTTTATTGAAATGACTCTTTTCTAGAAATCAAAAATTAATATCCATCTGCCCTCAGAGAATTTAAATGATGAAATGGAAGAGCAATAGGAACTATCCTTGATGTAGAGTCTTAAATTACTTATGTCTAAAATCCAATGCGTCAGAATTTTGTCCACATCTCCAGTACTATACACATGGCTTGCACCTACATAATAGGAATGAACTAATTTAAAAAATGTTGCTGGGGGTAACCTCAAATACCAACTGCATTGCCACAGGGCTGCTACATAATTTTCTTATGGATAAAAGTGAAATGATTTTCTTGAACCCACTTCATTTTGATCAAATCAATGTTCTGTAGAATTACTCCATGAGATCCTCTATTACCAATCCATAGAATTACTCAATGGCATAAAAATTTTATCATTTATAGATTCAGGGGAAATCACACTTTTTAAGACTAGATTCAGGGGAAATCATATTTATAGAGATGTTAGATTATCTGAGATTTATCCTGAAATTTCATAATGGTTTTATGAATCCTGATTTATTTTTTTTCAACAATTAGTCTACTATGCAAGGAATTTAAACCTTGTCTTAGTTAATGACTTTTATGAAGAGAAATCATCCAGAAGACATATGGAGGAGAGGATGAAAAAAGTGAAATTTGGGTGGTAGCCATGTCAGAGTTTTCTTTTCCTTCTCTCTTTTTATTAATGACTTCCATTGTAATGCTGTTTATGTAGAGGATGGAAGACAGAATGGAAGCACTTGATCAGGCCAAGTTCAATGAATGATAAATCAAAAAAAGGACGAAAGAAAAAAAAAAACAGCAGCTAGTAAACATCAATTTTAAATATATATCTGGACTAATAGGAGATTAAAATGTCAAAATGAAATATAGTGTAAGCTCTATCAAAAATCCTAAACCCCCCAAAAGCAAAGGACTAGTAACATATTATACAAACTGAGAAGAATGGTATTGTGACAAGAATAATATTTAATAGCAAAAGTAGATTTATCTTTAAGCTAGGCTATTTAAAAATGCCAAGTTATCACCTCCTGTTATAGGGCACTGAGAACAGCAGAACATCACTTTTGTTATATTTCTTCCAAAGCTGCATAACCTGAATCTAATCATGAGGGTACATCAGATAAAGCCAAATTGAGGGACATTTTCCAAATAACCAGCTTGTAATTTTCAAAGATAGCAAGGTTCTGAAAGATTAAGAAAATTTGAAGAACTATTCCAGATTAGGGAAAACTAAAGAGACATGTCAACTAAATACATTATGTTATACTGAATTGGATACAAGACCTGAAATAAGAAACATTTTATAAGGAAGAATACTTCGAACAATTGGTGATCTCTGACTAATGTCTATAGATTAAATAGTATTATTTTATCAATGTTAATCAATCATCATAGCATTGATATATATGAGAATGTTCTTCATTTTAGTAAATGCAAAATGAATTACTTAGGAAAATAACTTACTTTCAACAGTTGAGAACATATATACATATATATACAGAGAAAATGGTAATTTTAACATTTGAGCAATCTTTATGAGGGTAACATAAGAATTATTTGTAGTTTTCTTGTAATTTTCTCTAAGTCTCAAATTATCTCAAAATAAAGGGTTTAAAAATGACAATTGATACCAGAAAAAGAAGAAATCATAAATAGAGCAAACAGACTTATTTTAAATACAAAGGAATCATTTATTTTGGACTAAAAGACTATAATTGTATAATAATATTAACCTAATAGCTGTTGAGAACTTGAAATTATATAAAGTACTTTGGTACCAGTGCATATAATAGCATGGAAATATAAAAAATATGGTGAAATACAGAAGGAAAACCTGCTTCAAAACACTAACATACTCATAAGCCAAATAATAATTTTATTACATCATTGCTTTCCTAAAAAATGAAATTCTTTGAGCTGATGTTTCAAATGCATAAATTTATATAATCAGAGCTGCAGGTGCAGTCATATTTGTTGGGGTTAAAATTTTTCTGCACTCTCCCTTAATTAACTAGTAGTAATTTAATACGATTGGCAATTTAGGCCTCATTATAACTAACACCAATTAAGATAATTATATTTTACAGATAAATTCACTTTTTGGTTATGATATGATGAATCATCCATTTCCTCTTCATTTCTATTCTTAAAATGTTTGAGTTGTGTCACTTTGTTTCATACAGATGTTTCTTCTTAGTTTCAGTTCAATGGCGAATGAAGTGATTTAAGCAGTCCATCAAACATTGTGTTTCTGTCATACAAAGAAATTGCTATACAGAAAATTCATGAATTGAAGTTCGAAACCTTTAATTTTTACAAACCATCAGAACTTCCAATTCATGGAGGAAATCACATTTCTTAAGCATTCCTTTCCCTATGGATTGTTGAAGCAGAGAAATAACATTCAAACTTCTTTTTTATTTCACTGAGTTATGATTATGATATATGCTATTAATTTGTGTTATTATTACTGTACCCTAAGAATATAATACTAAAGCTGGTATTACTTAAAATAAGCTTAATATGATAATTTAAAACAAGTTAAGATTATCACTGAAATAAATAATATTGGGTAAGAAAAATATATGCACAAAGTATACCATAAGCTGTAATTCAATAAGCATTTTACGAGTATAATCTAAAATAACTACAGTTTTAAAACTTATATATCAAAGTTATTTCCCATAAATGGAAATAATTTCTGATAGAATAAAACTGTAAAATTAGAAATTATTCGAAGAGCTACTTCTGGAAATTTTTCTAAATGCCAAAGGATAAAGCTCATGTAGTTTTTAATTAAATTATACTGCTGAAAAACTTTCCAGGTGTGGTTTCTATAAAAAAAAAAACAAAAAAACTACACTTGTACCTTATATGGTTTTTATCTATTAGGCTTTTTAATTCTACATTCAGTGTTCACTATGTGGTAATTTTAAGATATCATACATACTAATGTTAATCCAATTCGATTAAAGGTGAAAAAACTTCAATAACTCTTAAGAAAGCATCAAATAGAAAACCAAACACCTTGAATTCCAAATCATACAAGAATCTCAGCTTCTCACTAATGTCAGCTTGGTCTATTGGAAATATCACTATGATTGGTAAGATCCTAGATCTTCTGTGAACCAGCTATAGAAACAATGAGCAAGACATTTGAATCTTCAATTTCTGCATACTGAGCTTCAAAATAGAATAGTTGGGTATATAAAACACAAATCCCCTTTCATATAAAAATGTCCTTGATTTTTTATTTGTGAAAGCAAAGAAACTTTATCTGTGCTTTTTGCTAAATAGTGAATATCTATCATTTTTGTTATATTGTTAATAGAAATTTAGCTTTAAAATGTATATCTGGATTTAAATGTATACAATTTTAGCCTAAGAACACAAAATATCAATATCCTTAATTTTGAATACCAAATTTCCCATAGAATTATATCTAAAATAGCAAAATTTAAATCAAAAAGAACCAAATACAATTACTTAGTGTTAGTTATAAAAATTCCTTCTAGTATATGCTGACTAAAGATGTGTGAATAAGAGTCATACTATACTGTACAAAACTTTACATCATCAAGATAATGCTTTTTCTGAGCCTTGCAAAGCCATTTCAAAATTCCAAAGCCAATTCAAAATCACCGGTCAGCAGCTGACAGGTGATATGGGCAGATATTGTTGATCTCATGATCATGTGTCCCTCACTGTTTTTCCTTTATTATAAGGTAGTCCGCTTCGTCTGAGGCCATATTGTGTGTGTGATCCTATGACCACAAGCCCTCAGAAAGTGGTGTTGGCAAAAACAATGTGAATAGGCAAGGCAAATTCATTTCCAGAATTCGTGACTATCTCTATAAGTACATTTTTTTTGCTCCTCTCCTCTCCCATTCAAGAAAGAAAGGGTCCAATATAATCAACTTGCCACCATGTGACTGGTAGGTCTTTTTGAATAATAATAATATACTGAGGGTTCAAGGTTCAGGGAAATAACTTCAAGATGGATCTGAGGATCACTGCATTCAGTTTAAAATAATGTGGACCAGAATGATGTATACCACCTGGTTTCCGTATATCTGTAGTCCGATAGTATAAACATGTTAGCATTTGGGGTCCCAGGTACACTGAATCTCTGAATCTAAAAACCCTTAAACAGTCTGTAGTAAGGATTAAATATTTAAAATGGAAAATATTTCAAGATATTTTTAATGCAACAAATCCATCTGGATAATTCTTACCTTCTAAACTTTAGTTCAAAAACAACCAAAAAAGAAGCCACCATGTCATGACTTCTTTTATATTCTCTTTCAATAAAATTTTTATTTATTTAAAAAAAATCACTTGGATAGGAAGATGGCGGAGTGGCGGTGACTGCTTGGATCTGCGCTCCGGCGAGGAACCGTGGATCCGGACCTGCCACAACGCTAGAGAACCGCTCCCACACAGGAACAGCGGTGTGAATCCACGGAGAATCAGCGTGGGACAAACAGAGCAAGTGAGGTCTGAGGTGAACAGAAATTAAGATCGCGGAACTCTGCGGAAGGCGCGGAACAGACAGTAGCCAGCGGAGCGCAGGCGGCTGCGCCCGCCCCCAGGTGGGGCGGGGGCAGTCTTTAGGAAAAGCGGCTTGCGCTCCTCACTGACCTCCACCCCCAATTGCCTGGAGACCCCCTCGCAAGCCAGAGCAGAATCACCGAGGGAGACGTAGGGCATTGCAGACAGGAGGCTTTTTCGGGAGAATAGCTTGGAACCTGGGAAGTCTCGGCTGAGACAGTCCTTGGCGAGAAGGGACGGACCTGTGCCGGGGGGAGGGGCACGAAGGATCCCCGATCAGCGAATTGCGCTGTAACTCTGCGCTACTTTTGTCGGTGGTTCTTCAGCCGGTGGCCCCCGGCGGCTTTGCCCGCCAACCCCCCGCCCCGGCAGCGGCGGTCCCTGGTCTCTGCCTGCCGGGGAGCCGGTCCCCCTCCGACCCCGGAGCGCTGCGGGCGCCATCTTGAAAGCAAAGGCGGAACCGCTCGGGAGCCATAAGGTGTCGAGCGGCTCTCTCTCCCCGGCGCCCCCCGCTGGTCTCTGGGCCCGCGCCATCTCCGCCAGCCGCACTCGGCGTGAAGGGGCGGAGCTGCGCTAAGACGTAAAATAAACATTGAGTTGCCGCTCCGGACCCAACGGAGCGGGCGTGAAGGGGCGGAGCTGCGCTAGGACGTAAAATAAACATTCAGTTGCCGCTCCGGACTCAACGGAGCGGGCGTGAAGGGGCGGAGCTGCGCTAAGATGTAAAATAAACATTGAGTTGCCGCTCCGGACCCATCGGAGTGGGCGTGAAGGGGCGGAGCTGCGCTAAGTCATAAAATAAACATTGAGTTGCCGCTGGGGACCCAACGGAGCGGGCGTGAAGGGGCGGAGCTGCGCTAAGACATAAAATAAACATTGAGTTGCTGCTCCGGACCCAACTGAGCAGGCGTGAAGGGGTGGAGCTGCGCTAAGGCACAAAAACACAATCATTGAGCCGCTGAACTGTATACTTCAGAATTGTGTATCCCTTCGTTTAGCGATGTCCTGTGGTGCTGTGTAGCTCTGTTTTTGTTCTTTTGTGTTCGTATTTTCACTGTTTCTGGGTTAGGTCTCTTTGTGTTATTTGTTAGTTTGGTTTTTGTTTTTTCTTTGTTTTGTTCTGTTTTATTTTGCTTCTTTTGTTTTTTTTTTTTGTTTTGTTTTTTCTTTTCTCTCTTTCCCTTTTTTTTCCTCTTCTCTTCTCCTTTTCTTTTCTCTTTCTTTTTCTTCTCCTTCTGTTCTTTCTTTTCACTTCCTTTTTTTTTTTTTCGTTTCTTTTCTTTTTTCTTGTTCCTTATTTCTTCTCTCTTTTTGCCTTCTAACTGGGAACCCACGGTGAGCTTGGGAACGGACCAGGCTCCTGGCTCTGGTACATACCGGAACCTGAGTACTCACTCCCAACGCCAGCGATCTGCGGGCGCGCAATAGCCATCTTGGGGCCCACAGCCAAGTCACTGCGGAGCAATAGGGTGCCAAGGGGCTCCCTGGACGGCCCCCTCCCCTGGTCCACAGACCTTATATAGGGACCCCACCCACGTCTAAACATTGACTACTTCTCCAGAAGTGAGAGTGTGGAGCCTGGTCCCTGGGGACATTGGGCCAAGGCAGACTTTTGCCCGTGGGAGTTGTGGCAACTGGGGTGCTGAGCGAGCGAGGGCACCATCCACTCCCCACAGCTAGTATCTTTCCTGCAGATAGAGACAGAAACCACCCCTATAGAGGAAGAACCAAAGGGAAACAAATAAACAAAGAGAATTTTGGTCCACTACTAGTGTGGACCCTGCCTGCCTTCTGAAAGACTACAACACAGTGTCCTAACTCACCAAAGCAGTCTTGGATCACTCCAATCCTCTAGGATTGGACCCATCAGAAGCAGTCCCCCAACTGAAATAGAAAAATTTCTAAACAATTCACAACAGTCTTCCCCTCTTGCCAAAGGAAGCAATATACCTAGACTGCTCCACAGCCTAAGAATAGAGCACAGAGAGTGCTGTTAACCAGACTAAATCTATAAGAAAAAATCCAACGATTAATCTAGATAGGAAGGGCCCAGCGAAAAAACACAGGAAGCACAAAGAATCAAACAGAAAGCTCACCCCCAAAGAGAAATACCAGCTCTGAACCATTTGACACAAACCAGACTCAAAACACCAACATGTCACAGGAAGAATTCCAATTATGGATCATAAACAAGCTGAATAATATACAAGAATCAATGGACAAACAACACAAGGAAAATGCAAAAAAAATACAGGATTTGGAGGAAAAATTCACTAGAGAAATTGAAATATTGAAGAAAAACCAAACTGAACTCCTAGAAATGAAGAATTCACTCAGAGAGCTACAAAACACTGTGGAAAGTCTCAAGAGCAGGGTAGATCAAACAGAGGAAAGAATCTCAGAAATTGAAGATAACTCCTTCCAACTAAATAAGTCAGTCACAGAGATAGATCAAAAAAGTAAGAGAAATGATCTGAGTCTTCAAGAAATGTGGGATTATGTGAAGAAACCTAACTTGAGAGTTATTGGCATTCCTGAGGGTGAAGAAGATAATAAGCAAGGGTTGGACAAGTTATTTGAAGACATAATCGAGGAAAATTTTCCAGGCCTTGCCAATACTCTAGACATACAGATTCAAGAAGCTCAAAGGACCCCTGGGAGATTCATAGCAAATAGGAAAACACCACGCCACGTAGTCATCAGGCTGACCAAAATATCCACTAAAGAGTCCCTTCTCCGAGCTGTAAGGAGAAAGAAACAGGTAACTTACAAAGGAAAACCCATCAGAATTACGCCAGATTTCTCAGCTGAAACCTTACAAGCAAGAAGAGGTTGGGGCCCCATTTTCACGCTTCTGAAACGGAATAATGCCCAGCCTAGAATCTTGTACCCAGCTAAGCTAAGTTTTCTATACGAAGGAGAAATCAAGACATTCTCAGATAAACAAAGGTTGAGGGAATTCACCAAGACAAGACCAGCCCTACAAGAAGTACTCAAAAGAGAGTTACACACGGTTCAGCACAAGAAAGAGCCACAAATGTAAAACTACTCAAGAGCTAAAGATGAAATTCCAGATACCACAATGGCTCAGGAGAGAAAACATCGCAATGAAGTTCTACCCAACAAGCTGAACAAAAAACCGTCTCACTTATCAGTTTTCTCAATAAATGTGAATGGCTTGAATTCCCCGCTCAAGAGACATAGACTGTCCCAATGGATAAAAAAGCACAAGCCAAGTATCTGCTGTCTCCAAGAAACCCACCTAAACGAGCAAAGATGCATTTAGACTGAAAGTAAAAGGATGGAAATCGGTATTTCAAGCAAACGGTAACGAAAAGAAAGCTGGTGTGGCAATCTTAATTTCCAATAACTTAGCTTTCAAACCAACAAAAATAATAAAAGACAAAGATGGCTACTACATACTGGTCAAGGGCACAATTCAACAAGAAGCCATGACTATACTCAATATATATGCACCCAACCTAGGTGCACCAAGATTCATAAAGCAAACCCTACTAGATCTGAACCAGATGATAGATAATAATACTGTAATAGCTGGAGACTTTAACACCCCACTGACAGTACAGGACAGATCCTCTAAACAGAAAATAAACAAAGACATAATGGACCTAAATAGAATGCTAGAACAAATGGGCATGGCTGACATCTATAGGACATTCCACCCAAAGTCCACAGAATATACATTTTTCTCATCAGCTCATGGGACATTCTCTAAGATTGACCATGTCCTAGGACATAAAGCATGTCTTAAAAAATTCAAAAAAATAGAAATTATACCATGCATCTTCTCAGATCACAGCGGAATAAAAGTAACAATGATCACAAACAGAAACCCTCACTCTTACTCAAAGTCATGGAAGCTAAATAACTTTCTCCTGAATAATTATTCTATAAAGGAAGAAATCAAGATGGAAATCAAAAGTTTCTTTGAATTAAATGACAATGGAGATACAACTTATCAAAATCTATGGGACGCAGCTAAAGCAGTCCTGAGAGGGAAATTCATATCCATAAATGCCTATATCCAAAAGACAGAAAACATGCAAATAGACAACCTAACAAATAGACTCAAAGAGCTGGAGAAAGAAGAACAGAACGACCCCAAACCCAGCAGAAGGCGAGAAATTACTAAGATCAAATCAGAATTAAATGAAAAGGACAACAAAGAAATTATAAAGGAAATTAATAAAACAAAAAGTTGGTTCTTTGAAAAGATAAACAAAATAGACTCACCTCTGGCTAAACTAACCAAGAGCACAAAAGTAAAATCTCTAATAACCTCCATTAGAAACATGAAAGGAGAAATCACAACCGATGCTACAGAGATACAAGATATCATCTATGAATTCTACAAAAATCTTTATGCACACAAACTGGAGAATGCAGAGGAAATGGACAAATTTTTAGAAACACATAGTCTTCCCAGGCTCAACCAGGAAGAAATAGAGTACCTGAACAGACCAATATCAAGAACTGAAATCGAAACAGCAATAAAAAACCTTCCCAAAAAGAAAAGCCCTGGTCCAGATGGGTTCACACCTGAATTTTACCATACATACAAAGAAGAACTGGTGCCCATCCTACATAAACTATTCTCCAATATTGAAAAGGATGGAATTCTCCCCACATGTTCTACCAAGCCAATATAACATTGATACCAAAACCAGGAAAGGACGCAACAAAAATAGAGAACTACAGACCAATTTCTCTCATGAATATAGATGCAAAAATTTTCAATAACATACTAGCAAATCGAATCCAAGTACTTATCAAAAAAATAATCCACCACAAACAAGTGGGGTTCATCCCAGAGATGCAGGGGTGGTTCAACATACGTAAATCTATAAATGTAATTCACCACATAAATAGAAGCAAAACCAAAAACCATATGATACTCTCATTAGATGCAGAAAAAGCATTTGACAAAATTCAACACTCCTTTATGATAAAAACGCTTAACAAATTAGGCGTAGATGGAACCTACCTAAAAATGATACGAGCCATATATGACAAACCCGCAGCCAACATCATTCTGAATGGGGAAAAATTGAAAGCACTCCCACTTAGAACTGGAACCAGACAGGGCTGCCCATTACTTTTCAACATAGTATTGGAAGTCCTTGCGAGAGCTATCAGGCAAGAGAGCAAAATCAAGGGAGTCCAAATAGGGAAGGAAGAGATCAAACTCTCACTTTTTGCTGACGATATGATGCTATATCTGGAAAACCCCCAGGATTCAACCAAGAGACTCCTGGAATTGATTAACGAATATAGCAAAGTCTCTGGCTACAAAATTAATATACACAAATCAGAGGCATTTATATATGCCAACAACAGTCAATCAGAAAACCAAATTAAAGACTCAATACCCTTCAAAATAGCAACAAAGAAAATAAAATATCTAGGTTATACCTAACTAAAGAGGTAAAGGACCTCTATAAGGAAAACTATGAAACACTGAGAAAAGAAATAGCAGAACTTGCAAATAGATGGAAAAATATACCATGCTCGTGGATCGGAAGAATCAACATTGTTAAAATGTCTATACTACCCAAAGTGATCTACAGATTCAATGCAATCCCTATTAAATTACCAACATCATTCTTCACAGATGTAGAGAAAATAATTATACACTTTGTATGGAACCAGAGAAGACCCCGTATAGCAAAAGCAATTTTAAGAAACAAAAACAAAATGGGAGGTATTAATTTGCCAGACCTCAAACTATACTACAAGGCCGTGGTTCTTAAAACAGCCTGGTACTGGCACAAGTACAGGGACACAGACCAGTGGAACACAACAGAAAATCCAAATATAGAACCATCCTCATATAGTCACCTAATTTTTGACAAAGCAGGAAAGAATATACTCTGGGGACAAGAATCCCTATTCAATAAATGGTGCTGGGAGAATTGGTTAGCCACTTGTAGAAGACTGAAACAAGACCCACAGCTTTCACCTCTCACAAAAATCAAATCACGGTGGATAACAGACTTAAGCCTTAGGCGTGATACAATTAGAATTCTAGAAGAAAATGTAGGAAAGACTCTTACAGACATTGGCCTAGGCAAAGAATTTATGAAGAAGACGCCCAAGGCAATCACAGCAGCAACAAAAATAAATGAATGGGACATGATTAAATTAAAAAGCTTCTGCACAGCCAAAGAAACAGTCCAGAGAATAAACAGACCACCTACAGAATGGGAAAAAAATTTTGCATACTACACATCAGATAAAGGACTGATAACAAGAATCTATTTAGAACTCAGGAAAATCAGCAAGAAAAAATCAAGTAACCCTATCAAAAAGTGGGCAAATGACATGAATAGAAACTTCTCGAAAGAAGATATAAGAATGGCTAACAAACATATGAAAAAATGCTCAACCTCCCTAATCATCAGAGAAATGCAAATCAAAACCACAATGAGATATCACTTAACCCCAGTGAGAATGGCCTTTATCAAAAAAACCCAAAACAACACATGTTGGCGTGGGTGTGGAGAGACAGGAACACTCATATACTGCTGGTGGGACTGCAAACTAGTGCAACCCCTGTGGAAAGCATTATGGAGGTATCTTAAACAGATTCAAGTAGACCTGCCATTTGACCCAGCAATCCCATTACTGGGCATATACCCAAAGGAAAAAAGGTCATTCTGTAACAAAGACACATGTACCCGAATGTTTATAGCAGCACAATTCACAATAGCAAAGATGTGGAAGCAACCCAAATGCCCATCAATACATGATTGGATTAGTAAGCTGTGGTATATGTATACCATGGAATATTACTCAGCTATAAGGAATGATGAAGATACGACATCGCTATGGTTCTCCTGGAGAGAATTGGACCCCATTATATTAAGTGAAGTATCCCAAGATTGGAAAAACAAGCATCACATGTACTCACCAGAAAATTGGTTCCCCTGATCATCACCTAAATACACATCTGGGAACAACACCAATTGGATGTCAGACTGAGGTGGGGGGTGGGGGAGGGGATGGGGGTATGCCTACACAATGAGTGCATTGTGCACCGTTTGGGGAGTGGTAACACTTGAAGGTGCTGACTCCGGAAGGGGGGGTGGGGAAGGGAGGGATATATACCTACAAGATGGGTGCAATGCGCACGACCTGGGGAACAGACACGTCTGGAGCTCTGGCTTGGAGGGAAGGGCGGAACAGGAGCAACGTATGTAACCTGAAATTCTGTATCCCCCATAACAAGATGAAATAAAAAAAAAATAAATAAAAAAAAAAAAATAAAATAAAATAAATCCTTAAATATCTGGCTATTTCCCTTCCTTACTGAAGATTATATGACCCTTTGGGCAAAGATTGGGGAAAAAATATATTTATATAAGCACACAGTGTTCTCATCACAGCCTCTTTCTCAAGAAAGCCAGGCGTCTCTCAGTTTGAGAACAAGCTCAATATTTGAACAGAATAAGGAATTGTGTTTTTTAAAAATTCTCATTTATTATAATATTTTTCAATTATTTATTCTATAATTTTATGGAGTTACTTTATCTACAAAAATAAATGTCTCATGTATTATTTCTCAATAGTTTGTAATTGGATTTGCTAGAAACTACAGAATAATGCTTCTTTCTTCAAAGTTTTAATTACATAGTTTGTTATTATTGACACAATATTATTATATAGATGCACTGAGTTGCAGCTGCATTCAGACTTAATAAAAAATGTATGTTGAGTAGCATAAATTACTTTGTCTTTATTTGTCAATCATTTGCCTTTCAGCTTTAAATTGAACTATTCACTTGCGTAGTACTTGCTTTCAGACGTTTTCATTCTAGTGGAAGACTTTTGTTTTAGGTCATAAAAGCACTACCCAACAGAATAAGCATAGCCATCTCAAGACTAATTAGACATTTTAATGACCAAAAATCCACACCAAATTTGTAAGACCTCCCAACAGTGTTCCAAAAATTAGCCCCACTCTCCAAAGAAAGAAATAAGATGACAGAAACATTTGCTTATGTAAACAAAAAAATAACCGAAAATTCTATGCCAATTTGTATGAGAGAATCACAGGTTTGTAAACACATGACTAGAAATCTTCCTTTTGTGAACAAGTCATTTTATTTTCTATCCAGAGCAGGCAGGAGATTCTTGGCTAGAAGGAAACTATTGGCTGCTGAATATGTGGGCAAGTGGGTCTAGTTCTCTTTTCCTCTTTCCCTCATTGGCATTGTGACATATTTAGTGTAACAGCTGGCCAGCCACCAGGAAATACTGAAGTTGCCTCTGGAGAAATGGACAAAAGTTTCCCTTTTCCCTTATTACTTGAACTTTCTTTTCTTCACTTTAACAGACCCCCTCTCCTCTTTTTTTTCTTATATTTTCTTCAAGAAAGATCCAGAGTTTATTACACAGAATTTGATTTTTATTGAGTCAATTGAGCCCCACAAATAATTTTCCTATCATCATAAAATTTATGTCAAATTTAGAGGTAAATTATTTCACTTTGAAAATTGTTATTTGAAAGTAACAAGATTATAAAAGACTGATCATGCTGTCCAGTGTTATTTGCATTACTCCTCACTCTGCTGTTGGTAGAGATGTTACAAGATGGTAAGAAGCCTTGACGTATGATGGGAAGCAAGGCAGCATCACAGTCCAGGTGGAATCTATTCAGTCTCTGGCTCACAGTGGGCTGGAGACTGGCAACTCTAAAGAGAAACAAGTATGTGTTTCACAAAATGTTGGCAAAGGACAAGCAACCAGGCCTGAGCCTGGCAGGCTATCCCTAATTTGTAAATGGCATATGTTGATGTCCTTTGGCTAGCTCACACATGACAGATGTCTTTTAACCAGGTCAGAAAAACACAACATGAAAGGCACAATTCATGCTTCTACTAGACTTTGGCCTGCACTCTCAAATAGAAAGCCTGCTTCAGTGGCAGGCCATTTTCCTTCCCTTTTCCTGATAACTACTCATTTTCTTCATTTGTTCATGGTGTTGATTCGTTATTGTTTTAAGAATGCTTTTTCACATGATGGAATACTTCTATCTAACTTTTCAGATCACTTATATACATTTAGAAATTGACTGTGGTTATATTTAAATATCTCCTTCCCTGCCTCCCTGCCTCCCTTCTTCCCTTTCTTTGTTTTTTTTTTTTTTGTTTGTTTTGTTTTGTTTTGTTTTTTATTTCCATGCATAGTATTTTCTTGAGTGTCTGTTATGTTGCAGGCACAGTGTTAGTTTGGAATGACATGGTGAATGATACAAGAAGATGATTGCAAAGCTTAAAGCCTAGCATATCGGAAAGAAAGGTAACCAGATAAGTAAAAGGAAGGTAACCAGATAGATACAATGCAATATATTCTATGGTAAGGAAATTCAAAGATACTATAAGGTACATAAGAGAAACACATACTGCATATATAAGGGAGTTTTTGGAGAAAGTGACTTCTTCAATATCTGAATATTAAATAGAAGTTAGACAGCTATGGAAAAGAAGAGAGAACTCTAGGAAGAAAGAACTATAAGTACAAAAACCTAGGCTCAAGAGAAAGCCCCCCCTCAACAAAGAATTTCAGAAATAAGAACAAATTATAAAAGGTTAAGGTTAGAGTGTAAGCAGAGGTGAGATTTGCAACTCTTGTTAAGTAATGCCAAAACATTAAACCTTTGTAACCTGCAGAAAGTGACAACATTGAGCAATAATAATATATAGGAACTTCTGCTAACTAGCTGAAAAAGAAAATTAATTGCAAAAGTGACATAGATAAGAATGGGTAGTTAAAAAGTGTGACACATTACATTACACTACTAAATTATCAAATTTCAAAAAGTTGCAAAACTCCAACAGAAATACGGGGAAGAGGCAATGTGGAGCCCTGTGTGCAGATTTTAAAGAGAGATTATTTGATAAAATCAGACCATGGAATTCTATACTGAGTATAGAGCCCAGTACAATTTTGAAACAGGCCCACGAAAGGACATATATTGTATTTTCATTATAATATTTTCTGTTGGGGCATCAGAAATAAGTGGCAAAAAGCAATCATGCATATATACAATTTAATATGTATGTATGTATTTGACACCTGTATGACTGTGTAATTTCATCTCCTTGTTGGAGGAGTATATTGCTTCACTATCCTAACATTGACTTAGTCTGTGATTTGTTGTTTTGGACAAGGAAATGAGAGCAGAAGTGACTGACTGCCAATTCTGAGCAAAAGCTTTAACAGCCATTTTGCAGTTTTGCCAGGTCTCTTGGGTTGATCCTTTGGACTTTATTCCAGAATATAGAAGCTACACAGAGCACAAAGTGAGAAGCCCTGGAGCTTGTAGATACCTCCAGCTGCAATGTGAACAAGAGATGCACATATGTAGTTATAAGCCCCATGTATCACTGTGATTATCCTTTGATTATTGATAGTCTCTACCACTTCCAAACTCCTGAAGGTCAGAGGGCATTTTACTCATTTTTGTGTTTCTAGCAAATAATAGTCCCTGACACTCAGTAGATATTCAATGTGTTTTAAAAGAATTAATATTATCCCAGTATCAGTTTAGCTTTTCAGTAATCATCACCCTATGAAGGGGCACACAGATCTTCACTACCGTCACACCTCAGCTCCTTCTCCATTGTAGATTTGGTGATTTGACCATCTTTCCTCTCCTTTCCCTGGTTTCTTCTGATATACTTTTTTAAAAAAAAACAGACTAAGAACACACACACACACACACACACACATACATATATATGCAGTTTTAAGTTCACAGTAAAATTGAGAGGAAGGTATAGATATTTCCCATATATCCTTTGTCCCCACACATGCATAGACTTCCATATTGCCATCAGTATCCCCTACCAGAATGGTAGATTTATTGAACAGGAATGTTGTGAGGAGACAGTTTGTCTTGTTCCTGACCTTATTTGGAAAGCGTCTACTTTTTCACTATTAAACACGTCATTAAATGTGTTTGTAGATGTTCTTTATGAAGTTGAGAAAGTTCTCCTTTATTCCTAATTTTCTGACAGTTTTTATCATGAATGGGCATTGGATCATGTCATTTTTCTTTAGTCTGTTGATGTAATGATTACAACAATTGATTTTCAAATGTCAAACCAGCATTGCACAGCATCTTACTCATGGTAAGTAATTCTTTTTATACATTGTTGGATTAGATTTGCTAGTATTTCATTGAGGATATTTGCATCTATGTTCATGAGAGATATTGGTCTGTGGTTTTCTTTTATTGTAATTTCTTTGGTTTTAGTATGAGAGTAATATTGGCCTGATCAATTAGGAAGTATTCCCTTTGCAGCTATTATCCAGAAGACATTGTAGAGAATTGGTATAATATCTTTCTTAAGTGTTTGGTAGCATTCACCAGAGAACTCATCTGGGCTTGGTGCTTTGGAAGGCAATTATTTATTGATTCCTGATTCAATTTTTTTAATATGTCTAGACTTATATGGATTATCTATTTCTTCCTGTGTATTGGCAGATTGTATTTTTGAAGGAAATGGTTATCCTTTGATATTCTGTTCTTTTTATTTTCCAGTCTTTTTTCTATGTGCTTTTCAGTTTTAGATTTCTATTGAGATATTCTCAAGCTCAGAGATTCATCCCTCAGCCATGTCCAGTCTACCAATGAGCCCCCAAAATGCATTATTTATTTCTGTTGCAGTATTTTTTATCTTTAGTATTTCTTGTTGGTTTTTTCATAAAATTTTCATTTTTCTCTTTACATTGCCCATCAGTTCCTACACATTGTCTACTTTATCCAGTACAGCCTGTAAGACAGGTCCCTAACCTTTTTGGCAGCAGGGACCAGTTTCAGGGAAGACAATTTTTCCATTAACGTGTTGGGGGAGCATTCAGAGCTCAAATGGTGATGCCAGTGATGGGGAGCAGCTATAAATACAAATGAAGCTTCCCTGGATCACTTGTCTGCCAGTCACCTCACCTCCTGCTGTGCACCAGGAAGACAATTTTTCCATGGAAGGTGGGGGGGGGGGTGAGGAAGCGGAACTCAGGTAGTGATAGTGTGGCCTACTTCCTAACAGGCCAGCCCAGGATTGGGGACTGCAGCTTTAAGATATTAACCATACTTGTTTAAATTTCTAGTCTGATAATTCCAACATCTCTGCCATATCTGAGTCTGGTTCTGATGCTTTCTTCATCTCTTCTGTTTTTTCCTTTAGTATGCTGTGTAATTTTTTTCTTGATAGCCAGACTTGGTGTTCTGGTTCAGTGGAACTGTTATCAATAAGGTTTTTAGTAATGTGGTGGTAAGGTGTAGGGGAGAAGAAGCATTCTATAGTCCTATGATTAAGTCTTAATCTTCTAGTGAGCCTACGCCTCCAAACTGTGAACTTTTATACGTGCTTGTCAGGTTTTTTTGTTTGTTTGTTTTTGTTTTTCAGTTTTTTTTTTTTTTTTTTCCCTGTGAGGTGGGAGAGGATGGCTACAGAGGGCTGAAGGCTGGGGTGGAGTATTTCTCTTTTCCCACTTGGAAGGCTAGACAGGGCTGGAGTTGGGTTTTCATTTCCCCCAAGTCAGTTAGGCTCTGATAAAATTCCAGAAGGTTCAACTGTAGTTCAATATTTTCTCCTGAGGGAAGAACTTATTAAGAAAAATAGAATGCTCTGGTGTATTTTAAAATGATTCCTTTTCCCTTCTCCATGCCAGAGGAAATTTCTCTCTGATATTCACTGTAAGAACCAGGAAACTCATTGAGATAAAGGCCTTCATGACTGGGTCCCTCTATAGTTTGTAACTCTGACTTACCCATGAGCCTCCAGGATTTGTCAATTTCAGTTTAGGTTTTCCTAACCCGGCACTGGTTGGCAAAGAGGTTTCAACTTGTTGGTTTCTGCATTAATAAATTGTGATTCTCTGTATTTTCCTATCTGTCTCTCCCATTGGGTGAGGGGCATTATTTCTTTGTCCTATGATTTTATTTCTCTTATGGATCTAAAAACAGTTATTGATTTTTCAGTTTATTCATCTTCTAAGCTTTTCACATGCCCGACTAGAAACTAGAAGTCCTCTGTTGTACTTATGATATGGAGGAAAATTCATGGGTTCTATAGAGCCATTAAGGGAATACAGCAATGGTAAAGTGTTTATCAATCATACTACATGTTCCTTCCAATCCTGGAAGACTTAAAATACTTTCAATTCAGCATTGTTAACCTAAATAACAAAAAAAGAGAGGCTCTCTAAAAGAAAAGATATTTACTTGGGAATAGAACATTG
Organism: Eulemur rufifrons; assembly: GCF_041146395.1. Taxonomy (NCBI): domain Eukaryota; kingdom Metazoa; phylum Chordata; class Mammalia; order Primates; family Lemuridae; genus Eulemur; species Eulemur rufifrons. The sequence continues at coordinate 41,886,994 of NC_090989.1, forward strand.
CAATAGTTGTACATATGCCATAGTAAACATTAGTAAGGTAAAGAAAGACAAAGGTTTTTAAAGAAAAAAGAAAAAACTGAGGAGGATTACATAATTGTTTTTAAATAATTATTCTTGGCTACAAAGATAAATAACAAGGGTTACACCAGTCCAAGATTGGACAGGCAATTGCTGGGCAGATGTCTTTGCAGAAGTTTTTTTTTTTTTTTTTTGTGCATGTGTCTGTAAGGTTATGATGGCCTTTGCACAAGTTGTGGTTTTGGAATCTTTTCCATTATCAGGCATACAATTGTGAGAACTCTCTTCATGACCTTTCTTAGGTATCTTTGTGAGGTTTTTCTTAATATTAGTAACTCCATTTTGATTCTGACAACTTTCACGGCATAATTGGCAGGAAATACCAATGGATTAGAGTTGACATTGGATTTGAAATCTATTTGTTATTCCTGTTCTACGGGAGGAAATAACTCCCTAAGCTTTGGATTTGGGGTAGCATTGCTCTTCCCTTCCTCACTTAAAGTTCTTGGATTTGCAATACTGGTTTGAAAAATATTTGAATTCCAATTTATTGTAATATACTTGCAAATGTATACTTTAAAATTAGCTTTATTACTTTCAATTAAATATTGTGACTTTTTGGTCCCATTACAATTTTTAAGGCCTCATTTCTTTAAATACCTATATTCATATACTTAAATATAACATGGTACATAGCAACGTAAGCCATCTTTGTGGGAGAAATGTTTGAAAACCAATTTAAAATAGAGTAGAAAAATAACTTTTTTTAAAATAATGAGTTTGTGAATATTTTAGCTTTTTGTCTTGCACTTATAATAAATATTAATGAAATTGAAGCTTATTATAGACATTCAAGATTAATTCTTTTAAAATAAGTTTTTAAACACAAAGTTTTGAATCACCAAGTCAAACGTCATCTTGATTAGAAATCGGAGTCTTCTACTATATAAAAAAGCAGAAAGATACTACAGCATTTTCTTTATAGGATTATAATTGGAAATGTATTTGAGCACTCAGATAGAGCTGTAATATTATTTCAGTTTTGGTCAGTGAAAAAGCTCATTCTTCTTTGCTGATTTAATGAATGGAAACCCAGAGGCATCAGAAGGATAATAAAGACTGAATCTTGCATCCAAAGTCTAATTATGGCTAAAATCAAAAAGATTTCCTGACTTCTTGAGATTTCAGAATTCTTATTTGGGCTAATTCCTCTAGGTTTCAGAATTCTTTAAAAACTCTTAAATGCCTGCTAATGAGAAAAAAAATTAAATAACCCCCTTCTGAAATAGCAAGTATGTACATATCTTATACCAATATACAAATAATTTTCATTCTACAAAATTTTGTCTCACTCCAAACACAATAGTTCCGTAATGACAACTCATCTCATTTCCAAATAGGTGTCAATTTTTCCTAATATACTCAAAGATTTTGTAATTCTGTAGGCATAAAGGAACTAGAATTAGATCAGTAGCTACATTTAAATGTTCACATTGTTACTACTATTAGTTAATTGATACAGATTGCTTTGAATGCCTTCTGTTACAGCTGATGTTGAAAAAGATTTTTAAGAGAAACTTTATTCAAGTATTCTCATCACAAAAATGATAACTATATGAAGTAATGCATATGTTAATTAGTTAGATTTAGTCATTCCACAATGCATCTATATATAGTACTACAAAATGTATATATTATACACAAAAAGTATATACTCTACTTCAAAACATCATACTGTACATGGCAAATGCATATAATTTTATTTGTCAATTTAAAAACATAAGCTTTTATTAATCATACTTTGATTAAAAGACAAATCTAAAGAATCCATAAATCTTCAAATATATATATTTGCTCCCTTAAATATATTATATATGTATAAATATATAATATATTTAATACAATATCTACTATGTAAATATATATGTATTATATAACCATTTATATATGTGTATAACATAGGATATGTAAATATAATATGTAAGCACAATATATCAATCACATTTTTTTTTCTGTATTTTATGATGCTTTGACATCTAGGATCTTGCTGATTCTACAAAGACTGCCTCTTCCAGGGCTAGCTAATTCCTACAGAGAGCAAATGACTTCCATGGAAACATGCCTTTATCATGCAAATTAATCAATCCAGAGCCCATATTAGCAAACTACCTCTTTTATCTAGCTTTCACATGTTGAGCCACTATCCATCCTCCTGCTCTAATACCAACTCAGGGCCGGGTGCCAGACAACTCAAGACAGCCCCTACACCCCAGAGCCCACCAAAACTATTCAAAAGTAGCAAATCTAAATCTGCTTACCCTGTTTTGCCTTGCCTTTCTCACGGAAGTCAAAATAAAGGCTTCTATTCATGTTTTTTCCTCATTCCTTTTGCCTCTTAACTGACCCTGGTGTTTCCTTGTGTGGCATGTGTCACAACCCCTGCTCTTGGGGACTATGAAACTATCTTTTCAATAGCAATCATCTCTTCATCTGCTGGCCTCACCAAACCTGAGTAACAAGTCCTACATTTTAAAACGCATATATGTATATGTACCTGTGTGTGTCTGTGTTGTATGTTTATCTAATGCTAAGAGGGTTTTTATAGTACAATTCAGCCATTGTATCACCACTCCCTTCCATTAACCAATCAAAAGATTGCACTGTGCCACTAAGGGTTATGATGAAAATTGAGCTCTATACTCAAGTTTCCAGTATATATCTAAGTGTTTTTTAAGAGAAAAATAATGTTAAAAGTTTTTGTAATTCATTTAGGGTCTATTTATATAAATTGATATGTCCACTTGAATGTCAAGGAGGATTATGGTTATTAACATGTCTTCATTTCGAACTCTTCTCCATCTACAGGCACCACCATTCACTCACAGTTTAGGACAAAAATAACAGAGCAATCCTTTTTCCTTTCTTTTCACCACAATAAACATACAGTTATAAAATACATCTCCTTTACCAAAATACAGTTTTGAAAAGTTCTCACAACTTCTTAGGACCTATACTATATTTGCATTTGTCTAGAGCACTATATTTTTTTACTACTGTCACTTAACTAAATCATTGAAACAACCTTTATACAACCTTTACAGTATTTTTTCTATTTAGGGAGTGAGAATAAATTGGAACATGTAACGAACCTGCTCAAAATTCTGTAAAATTCAAATTCCTAACCAAGAACTGCAAGGCCCTATGCAAAGGTCTCCTGCTTACCAGCTGACTACACTCTTCTTCACTTCATGTGCCTTGGAAGGTCTGGAGTAGTCTTGGTAGTTACTTCAAGTGAGCAACATTTTCAATAAAATTAGCAACCATAATATGAATTAAGCAATGATATCAGAATATGATATTGAAATTTAAGTTTTATTGTCAACTTCCTGTGAAGCTTCAAGCATTTTCTTAGAAATATTGTATCTTGTTATATCTGAACAGAAATGATATTTTGGCATGTGAAAAAATTGTTTTATCTTTGTAATTGCTTATTCCTATATTTTCCTTGGCTTCCAAATATTAAGCTTGACCAACTCAGATTGTAGCATTACTTAAATAATGTAGGGATTATATATTCCATAGAGATCTTATGTATCCAGAGACTACAGAGGATAAGAAAAGGGAAAGGTTATTTTTCCAGGCTGGGGATGTGTGGGGAAAGAATACAATGCCATAGGTAATAATATTGCTAAGCAAAACTCAAGGAGGAAAGGTTAATACAAGGAAGAAGTCCCAAGATGATGGATTTCATTTCCTGTTCTCCTTTTGGAGACATGTAGGACCATGAGTCCTCAAGATGAGACTATATACCAGAAATATGCTTAGTGATCAGATACATAAGGGATCTTCAGAGACCCAGGGACCCAGAAGACAACACATGTTTCTGGATTACTAATGCAATCTTCTGTCTCTTTCGGTGCCACAAATTATATAAACTGCACTCCTCTATTACCCTGCCCATGCTGATGCCAGACAAAACAAAACAAGGAAATTCTCTTTGCATATATTTATAGTAGTGTACATTCTAGAGTTTCTCACACTCTTTTGATATGGTCAACTCATTTTGACATCTGTTTCCTTTCCTGCACTAGTAGTTTTATTCATTCTGTGGGAAGGAAAGATATCTATCCACAATTTGAATATAGCTAAATGACTGAGAGAATCTAAACCAAATGTCAATTTGGTATAGGACTGTAATTGTTAAGGCGAAATGAGATCGATCTATTCCAATTCTTCATCCATCAGTGTTACGTTACAGTTATGTAACAGTGGAAACCACATAAGGAACAGAGAATGTGAAAAAAAAAATGACATGAAATGATACTAAGAAAAAACAATGATGATACTGAAAACAATCCGATGCTTTGAGATTTAATAGAGGTGAAATTGAAAATGTTCTTCTTTGAAAACACAATGTAATGCAATCATATGAAAGAAAATAACTTTGTGAAATTTCTATACAATTATATGAAACTAATTTTCTTTTATTTTTCCAGTATAAATTAAACACTAGACCTTTAGCCTCTTTATTCCATTTTTCTAGTTTTGTTCTTTTCTAATTTATTCTATGCTTTTTTAAATTTACTTTTTGATTCAATAGATTTTACACATTCTAGAAAATGTTTTTCTATGTCTATAAAATTTGAAATATTAATAGAAATTTTGTGAAACTAAAAAATATGAGTATTTTCATTATCAATTAGACCCAAATCTAACGTTTGACTATTTTAATATGATTTTAATTGACTTGTATTTTCTAAATATCCCAGGGTTTATGTCAATAATGATAGTCAATTTCATATGTTTAAAATAAAATATTAAAAAGTTTAATGAAATATTACTTTAACTCAAAGAACTCACGATTTGACCAAAATTTATTGAATGATCAAGATCTCAAAGACATTATTTTAAGCATAAAATCTGAAATAAAGTATGTTTGTTCAGTGAAGGTATCTAAATATACTTATTTACAAAATAAAATATTATTTTGGAAACTATATACTGACTCAGTATTTAACATCTTCTCTAATAGTTTGTGCTGCATTTTTCTTTCTGTATTAATATAATTGCAAGAGAAATATGGATATCTTCATTAAATCATATAGAGATGCCTCAAAATTTTCAACAGTTTACCCCTGTGTACACACATATTGCCATTTTCTACTTATGTTAACCCATGTATAAGTTTGGGAAGCATTGGTCTAGATGAAAAAATGTAGATGGAAATCTAGATGGAATAAAAAAATTACTTGGAGGAAAATAGGGTAAACATTCCTATGTTTTATTCAACCATTTCAGTTTACCATCGTAACTTTTATTCTGAGGTAAAAGAATATTTAGTTATAAATTCCATCACGCTTCATAGGTTAAACAAATTATTAAGCATCATTATATCTTTCACATACATGATTAAGAAACAGGAGAACTGATTACTAACTATCCTGTGGTATTTTTATTTAGTAAGAAAGTTTAAGTTTTTAAAATTAATTTATGTAAAGATATATATATACCCTGTATCTTCCAAGTCTTCCTCCAAGTTTCAACTAACCTAATAGGATCGCAGTTGACTTTTGTTTCTTTACTTTTCTTTATTCAATTTTTCAGTTAGCTAGTGGGGAGAAGTTTAGAGGATAATTTTTTTAACTTGATTTAGTCTCTATTAATTGGCTTAACCTATATTCTCTATAGATTAGAGGGAGAATGTGGTTTAAGGTATAGGACATTATTTCTGGAGGTAGACTTCCTGGCTTCTTCAAATCCTTGTCTCTACTATTTACTTACCTATCTGGTTCTGTGCAAGTTAATTCATTTGTCTGAAATAATAGTTATTTCAGCTCTTTTTTTTTTAAAAAAAAATCAAGTATAATGATGTATTGACATCTGAAAGCCCTTAGATGGTAACTGTGTACACGTAAAGCACTATATATTGAACTGCTACACCTTGTTATCGTGTGCACACTGGATAAAATTATTTTGTTCATTGCAGAGTTTCAGCATCTGAGTAGAATAGACCCTCCATATTTTGTTAAATTTCTTCATCAGTGTCATATTCTCCTTCCCTTATTATTGTGTCCAACACTTGCACTGTAGCTGTAGTGAACCTTATATCATAACTATGATAGAGAATGTGCACGTAATAATTGCTCAAGGACTATGACATTAGAAAAGTACATAAAGAAGAAAAAAATCTATCCCTTGACAATAATTATTTCATGACAACACAAAACCATACAATATTAGATATAATGTTAACACCTTAAAATTTATTATTTATACAAACCCATTTCTGATAATCTCAGCTATCATATACATCTGAAATTATGCTATTTACCAGTTATAATTCTTCTTTGAATTGTCCTTTTGAACTTGACAGAAGAACTGAGCAAGTTAATCTTCTATCATGTGTTTGTTATGGAAATGAATGGCAGGAAAAATTGAGATGGTTATTTTTACTGAAGTATGGCAGTGAAGTCTAAAATTTATATTCCATGAAAACTAGGGAAAGCTTTCGTTCTGACCATGAATATGCCGATCAATTACTTAATTAAATTTAGAACCTTTAAAATTTTACGTTATTCTTTGATCTGGGGAGGGATACATTTATAAATAGAATTATATGGTCTCTGAACAGTCCGTATTTTAAAGACTTTATCTCCAAGTGTATTTTGCCATTTCTCTTTCTTAATTTCAAAGCATTGGCAATCAGTGTTAAAAATTCTTGTTTTCAATTTTTGCATACTACATATCAGATAAAGGACTGATAACAAGAATCTATTTAGAACTCAGGAAAATCAGCAAGAAAAAATCAACCCTATCAAAAAGTGGGCAAATGACATGAATAGAAACTTCTCGAAAGAAGATATAAGAGTGGCTAACAAACATATGAAAAAATGCTCAACATCCCTAATCATCAGAGAAATGCAAATCAAAACCACAATGAGATATCACTTAACCCCAATGAGAATGGCCTTTATCAAAAAAACCCAAAACAACACATGTTGGCGTGGGTGTGGAGAGACAGGAACACTAATACACTGCTGGTGGGACTGCAAACTAGTGCAACCCCTGTGGAAAGCATTATGGAGGTATCTTAAACAGATTCAAGTAGACCTGCCATTTGACCCAGCAATCCCATTACTGGGCATATACCCAAAGGAAAAAAGGTCATTCTGTAGCAAAGACACATGTACCCGAATGTTTATAGCAGCACAATTCACAATAGCAAAGATGTGGAAACAACCCAAATGCCCATCAATACATGATTGGATTAGTAAGCTGTGGTATATGTATACCATGGAATATTACTCAGCTATAAGGAATGATGAAGATACGACATCTCTATGGTTCTCCTGGAGAGAGTTGGAACCCATTATATTAAGTGAAGTATCCCAAGAATGGAAAAACAAGCATCACATGTACTCACCAGAAAATTGGTTTCCCTGATCATCACCTAAATACAAATCTGGGAACGACACCAATTGCATATCAGACTGAGGTGGGGGGGGAGGGGATGGGGGTATGCCTACACAATGAGTGCATTGCGCACTGTTTGGGGAGCGGTAACACTTGAAGGTGCTGACTTGGGAAGGGGGCGTGGGGAAGGGAGGGATATATACCTCATGATGGGTGCAATGTGCATGACCTGGGGAACAGACACGCCTGGAGCTCTGACTTGGGGGGAAAGGCGGTACAGGAGCAACGTATGTAACCTGCAATTCTGTATCCCCCATAACAAGATGAAATAAAAAAAAAAAATTCTTGTTTTCATAAGAGATTGATAATAAATTAACAGATAAGTAGATATATTTCCTTAGTAAGAGGTTAGCTGGCAAATGAGAAATTCAAAACATTATTAAGAATAGAAACACAGATTTCAGATAAAACTAAAAATGTGTTGCGAAAAATCATATATAGTAATTTAGAACATAGAAACTATGATATTTAATAAAAAGAATAATTTATTTTATTGGATAATATTTTAAACTTTCAAATGTGCATTTGTTTCTCTCTTGCTTTAACAAGACTTATATGAAAATTCAAAGATATTCCAGAGAAGAGATATAAGATGACTAAGTTTTAGGAATATACATGTACAAAGATGAAAGATGTTGAAGCTATTGCAAATGGGACGATAACTCCACAGAGTGATTTAATTATGCTTTTCAAGTTTGATCAAAAGTTATTTTCTGTCTCCACAGGAAGACCAAAGTGAAGACTAGCCTAAAGTGAAGTCCCTGTGATTAACTTCAGTATGATACAGTGTTTATTAAATCAATTGTCACTGAGGTATTTTGATTATATCCTTCTGTGTTGATAATATTATAATATGTGTAATATTTCATGACTATGTCATGATTCATTGAATTATTCAGTAATGTTTTAGCATACATATTATAAGACTCCAGGCACTAAAACTATGAAGACAAAAATGGTATAGCCTTTGTTTAAGGAGCTAACAGTCTAGCAGACAGACATTTATGTGAAAAATTACAACATAATGTAATAACAAGCTTTGAAATAGATATATGCCTAAAATGTTAAGATTTCACAGAGAAGGTATCTAATTAGGTTGAGAGAAAAGTCAAAAAATTTATCTTACAATGTCAGATTGACATTACAGTTGTATCATAAAGCTTGAAAAATTAAAGCCAGGCTAAGAGCAAGTAAAAAATACTCCAATGAAAGGTGAGAAAAAGCGTATTGATTTCAGGGATTATAAACTTTGTATTCTACCATGCCTAACATAGGGTGGAGGGCTGAGACAGACTAGAGATCAAGCTAAAGTGGCAGAAAAATCATAAAAGTCTTTGTGTGATGTGTTAATATATTTGTTTATTACCCTGGGGTTTATAATCAGCCAATAAAGAATTTTAAACAGTCAAAAGAAAATTTCAAATTTGTGTTTTAGAAAAGAAAATAAAATCATTTGGAGACTAGATCAAGACTGCAAAATGGGTACAAATAACTGTTCTCCTTTCTATACCTAACTTTTATTTGCAAAATAAATGTATTTCAAATAAACGTGTTGCACTGCTAGAATAACAAAATGTCACCAGAAAACCATAATTTGGAGTAATTACTGAAAGACAGAATGCTGATGGGAACAGTTTTAAGTGGAAATAAAAGTAGAAGAAACTACAGAAAAAGTTAACTAAAGTTAACCATGATTATGTTCCAAGGTAAGAGTCAATTTATGGGCCAGGCATAGTGGCTAATGCCTATAATCCTAGCACTCTGGGAGGCTGAGGCGGGAGGATCGCTTGAGATCAGGAGTTCGAGACCAGCCTGAGCAAGAGCAAGACCCCATCTCTACTAAAAAGGAAAAATTAGCTGGGCATGGTTGTCTGTGTTTGTAGTCCCAGATACTTGGGAGGCTGAGGCAGGAGGATCACTTGAGCCCAGGAGTTTGAAGTTGCTGTGAGCTAGGCTGCTGATGCCATAGCCTTCTAGCCCCAGCAACAGAGCAAGACTCTGCCTCAAAAAAAATAAATAAATAAAAAAAATAAAGAGTCACCTTATGGAAAGAACTGAAGAAAGTGAAAGTCTTGGATCACATTTAAGGGTTATTAATTGGGATATGCATCAAGACCAGATCATACTCCCACCTTTCTCCCTAGTCATTAAATATAGCAGGCAATATTAGTATTTTCATCTGGTATTGTGAATTGGATATAAGTTACGGAGAGCTGGTTATTTTTACCATCCACATACTGGCTTTCAGGAAACTAATAGTATTTCCCAGCATTTAATATGCCACTTTTTCTGCAGTAGTGGGGACAAGCTGTTAAATAAACAGTAATTACGACAAAATTTGAGAGAAAATCTCAAATACAAATGAACACAGAATCATTAATATTCTAATATTGAAACAGAAAGCAAAACAGTGAAAGAGAGGCAGGAAACTCAGCTGGGAAGTGTGGAAGGCAGTTTGAAACATTGCCCAATGTATCTTTTATTCATAGTATTTTTATTGTTGTTATTATTAATTGTTATTGTGTTGTCCTGCACTTCTCAACCTATTAAGCCATTAAAAATAATGTAACATTACTTTAGCTGAGAAAAAACAAAACAAAAACCCAGGAGGACTTAGAAAATTAAGTCTTAAGTAGGGAGGAAAAAACTAGTGTATTCTAATACACAAATTAGCAGAGAATTCACAAAGCTTGTTTACTCATACAGTAGTCATGTGGAGTCTGTCATAAAGGAAATTCCTGTTGTTTATAAAGGATAAAAGTTGTTATTTTGCTTGGGTGGGAAATAGAGAACCTGAAGAAATAGAAAAGCTTTAGAAATATGTCCTAATATATATGCTGACATATGCACTGATAGATATGTTAAATTCAGAGGAGGGATACGGGGATCTAACTTGGATATTGTTCACAGGGAAAGGAAGGTCAAGTTGCAAGAATATAGAAAGCTTCACTATTTTGAGGAAGAACTTGGAACTTTAATGAGACTATACCTAGTGGCCCACTTTGAAGGAACTGAATGGCAACGAGGCATAGTGGCATGCGTGGCTTAATAATAGAGGACCTAGACAGCACTTCCTGTCCTCCAAGGCATGCACAAAATGTATGAGGTTGCATTTCTGCATATCTAAATCATAGCCTCAGACTTAAATTCTTTCATTCAGTAAGTTCTTTGGCAAATGAGACAGTGGTTGTTCTAGTTTCAAATTGCCTGAGGAATTCCATCCCAACAAACTTAACAACTTGACATTAGGAAAATAATTTATTAAATTCTCTTAGTATCAGTATTTCCTTGTAAAATGAAAATAGTTATAGTACTTGTCTAAAGTTAATAAAGATGAATAGAAGTAATGTATGTTTAAAGTGCTTCAAATGGGCCTTGGAACATTGTACATGCACTATGATTGATTAGATACTACATACATACATACAGGACAAATATTGAATTGGTGTATAAAACCACAATCTCTGTATTCCAACTCCACTGCACATTTCTTTTTCCAAGACACCATCTTCTTTCTCTTGTCTTGCTAACACAGCTTGCTAAATGGTCTCCTTGATTCTAACAAACCACGCTCACTGCCTTAAAATCCATTCTTTATGCAAAAGAGTGATATATTTAAAATGTACATCAGATCATATCACCCATATGTGTCAAACACTGCAATGACTTCCCATTGTACTTACAAAATGTGTCCAAACTACCTGCCTGAGTACAGGGCTGTGCTTAAGCTGGGACTGCCCGCTTATGTGACCTCATTTCCTGCTCTACTTATGCTCATCTACTTTATCCCAGCTGTATTAGTTTCCTTGCTATTCCTCATACATGCCAAGCCTATTCATGGTTCAGGACCCTACAGTTGTCTTTCCATCCAGCTGTAGTACTCTATACCCACAGCATTTTATGGCTATTCCCTTCTGTCACAGAGTTTTCAGCTCAGAGGATTTCCACTCAGAAATCCTCTCCCTAATCATGTCATCTAAAGCCACTCCCTTGTTTTATTGATTTTATTGTCTTTGAGGCATTTTTGAATTATTTGTTTTCTCGTCATTTTCTGTGTACTATATTTTAAATTTAAGTCCAAGAGAGCAGGGATATTTCCTCTCTTGCTAACTGTTCTACCTCCACCACTTAGATTAAGACCCTGACACAGTAGTTTCTGAATATATGATTACAGAATGAATAGGATTGAAATTAATGTGGCATAAGTTTTTCTTCAGGAATTAAAGCAAACATTGAGACTCCTGTCTGAAGAATATGGAATGAAGAGTTGTTAGATATGTAGAAGGGAGGAGGACTCAAATAGCAAAAATATCTTGTTAACTAGGAAAACAAAGTGATTTATAACATTTCCAAAAGATCCCTTTATTACTTGTATGTGAAATACACACTGTTTCATTCATTAATAAGATGAATTTGGTAAACATTTCTTAAGTAGGTCCTCGTAGCCAAGCATGTGAAAGTGATAATGTTTATCAAAATGTAATTTAGAATGTACTGTGAAAAATTATAATATAATAACTATTAATACGTAGACTGAAACACGTGAAGTAAGTTTTGTTTGGGAAAGAAGGTGTGGGTGATGGAGAAGAGAAGATGATCTAGCACAGCACTGGCCAATAGAAGTCAGATGAGTCATATATGTAGAACTTTAAATTTTCTAGTGGCCATATTAAAATGAGTGATAAATGGTGAAATAATTTTAATAAATTTTAATTTTTTTTGGTATTAAGACTTTGAACTCCAGTGAGTATTTCACAATTATAGTACATCTCAATTCAGACCAGACACATTGTAAGTGCTCATTAGACATATGAAGCTAGTGGCTATCATACTGCACACATCTGGGCAGAAGTGGTGTATCCCTTCTGTCTAGCACATGCAGAGCGAATGACCGGCTTACTTTGCAAAGTATTGAATTCTCCGGTGTTAGCAAATAGCAGTTTCTCTAAGCTATGTTTTGTATGTTTAAATGAATAATGAAACAAATAAGTTAACAAAGTGAATCAACAATGAAATAGAAGATCATAGGATGTCAAAAAATGGCAGATCACTTGGTGTGGCTCCACTAAATGTGTATGCAAGACAAGAGGCTCAGAAGGTAGACATATTAGAATGAAAAAATATAGAGATAGGTATATTAGGAAGAAAATACATAAATACATATACATATATATGTACACATACACGAGAGAACATGACATAAGGAATTGACTCACAGATGTGGAAGCTGGCAAGACCAAAATGTTCAGGGTAGGCCAGCAGGCTAGAGAGTTGATATTACCTACGATATGGAGAACACATTGTGAAAAAAGAGTTGAATTCACCTCAGTAACTGGTTACTGAAACCAAGCATAAAAATTGAAACTATTTAATAAATTTACTGCTGATATTTTACAGATTCTCTGTCATTCATTATTTTAAATTGTAAGTGGAACAACTGTGATACACAGAAAATTCTAAAATCAAAATAATTAATGCAGCGTTCATATGTCACCAAGTACAGAGAAGGATTGTTAAACATTATGATTATATTACTTTGGATTCTGAAATTATATCCACCCCTTTCATTTTTAGACATATATTTTAAAATTATATTACACATATATTTGCTTTATTTTATTCTGACAAGACTTTTGTCTCTTTGCCTGACACAAATCAAACCACTTGTAACATGCATATTTCAGTCAAACTACTTGCAGTTTACAGAAAGAAGTTGTGGCAGAATTTATATTCCATTAGGTATTTTAAAAGTAGGTTTACTAATTGAACTATAGGGATTCAGTCTAGCCTATAAGATAATATCAGGAGCATGAGGCTAGTAATAATTCTTCCCTCACCCCCAATTCAAATAATATTACAAATTATTAGCTTGTAAAATTTGCCAGCAAATAAAGTTGTTTAACAAAACATTAACACTTAATGTTTAAAAATTAAATTCAAAGAAAGATGTAACAAAGATTTTTTTCCACTGAAATTGATAACAAAAATTAACTCCCTCCACAATTTATAGAAACATTAAAATAATGTCTGACAGTTTATTAACTATACCCTGGGATTAATTTAGACACTTCTAGAAAAAGTATTAATTTTTTCAGCCTGTAGGGTACCATTTGGTAAATTACTGCTTTAGTTCACTAAATGGTACCTCAATCATTACAGCACTTACTTGTCTTTTATGTTAACCCTGAACTTTTCAACTATTAAAGATAACTATAGCCTAGGGTATTCTAGGCTGGAATATCAAATAAGAGGCTAATGATGGCCAGAGGTTGATAGATCCCTGAGAGTCAAGCAGGCCTTCCCTTTCATGATAACAAAGACAGGATATATTGTCAAACCACTGTGGGTGAGATTAGAAACATTTGATTCACTGTCACATAAAAAAGATTTTCTTCCTACCCTATTCTGTGCCTTAAGCATTGTATAGTGTGCAATTTGCTACCAACACATTTTCTACAAAGCAATGATCTTGATGAGTTTTTATCTGTTTTATTTTTTCTATCCAATATATTCAAACTTTTTAAAATTTTCTATAATTGTATTATGTCATTTATACATTAATATGTTCTGTGCAACAAATCTTTTTAAAGTTATTGATCAATACAAAGACAACGCTGAACAACTCAGCATCCAGTCCCCACCACTGTTTCTAAACATAGTCACTGTTGTACATTTAGTGCATATTTCTCCAGAGCATTCTCTGTGCTATCAAATGTATATCATATGCTGGTACGCATAGCAAGGGCATTTCACATGCAAATAAACCTTAGGAAGCGTGCATTATTGAGGCATGTGGTGAGTGTGTGTTTATATACATGTATCATAATCTCTATAGTTTTTTTTATACAACAAAATTACTTATTTAGGTATCTTATTCTTTTTTGCCAAAACAAAACGTTTAATAATGATAAATCATAATTTGTTTTTCCATTACCTGACAGGTGAACATTTGGTTCAGTTGGAATCTCTGGTATGCAATTTAAATAAACAATAAGATGAATATTATCTTACATGACAAGACATAGGGAGGTATTCCTCACACATGCCAAGCCTATTCATGGTTCAGGACCCTACAATTGTTTTTTCATCCGTCTATAGTACTCTACATCCACAGCATTTTATGGCTGTTCCTTTCTCTCACAGAGTTTTCAGCTCAAAACTCAACTCAGAAATGTTCCCCCTAATCAGTGGTTTTCAAGGATGAGTGAAACAAGAGCCCTACTATATTACCAAATTCTCAAGCTACTTTGCATATCTCTGCCTAGCCATCTTCACTGTTTTGAAAACTCTCATAATGACTACAAGATAATGCAATTATAGCTGTCTTCACCTCCTCACCTATCCACATTCATAGGTAGAAAATGACCAGTCACTTACACATAACCAAAATTCATATCAAGTGCTATTTTTCTAAAACACCTTCTGTAAACTACCTCAGGTCTCATTAGCCATACTGGTATTACATTCCTATACTTAAAGAAGTCACCATCAAGGTGAATGGAATTAACATCATTAAAGACCAATCAACATGTATGCTACTCACCCTTCTCCCCTGCTGTGGCTCAGAAGGCACTCATGAAGCACTTGTTCAATACCTGGAAAAAAACAGATTTTTTTATAGACAGGCAGATGACAAAATGGCTATTTGGTAATAAACTGAAAGTATCTGCCACAAGTTTCATTTTTCTGATTTGGTTTTTCAAATATTACAAATGATGCTTTCAAAAATATAATTTTGTAGGCCTTCCTGCTCATATAGAAGAATTTTTTTTTTTTTTTTTTTTTTTTTTTTTTTTTTTTTTTTTTTTTTTTTTTTTGTTGAGACAGAGTCTCACTTTGTTGCCCAGGCTAGAGTGAGTGCCGTGGCGTCAGCTTAGCTCACAGCAACCTCAGACTCCTCGGCTTAAGCGATCCTACTGCCTCAGCCTCCCGAGTAGCTGGGACTACAGGCATGCGCCACCATGCCCGGCTAATTTTTTCTATATAGATTTTTAGTTGTCCATATAATGTCTTTCTATTTTTAGTAGAGACGGGGTCTCGCTCAGGCTGGTCTCGAACTCCTGACCTTGAGCGATCCACCCGCCTCGGCCTCCCAGAGTGCTAGGATTACAGGCGTGAGCCACCGCGCCCGGCCCAGAAGAATTTTTATGGGAAAGAGGCAAAGAAGTAAAAATCTGGCATTTAATAAATACATCGAAATTTCCTATGAGTTTGCACACCTGTTTGCATATGGCAACCATATAATTTATTATTTAAACTGGAATCTGTTGACAGTGAACAAGAAGATTATTTATAATTATGCCAGGCTAACATGCAAAAAAGAATAGTGTCCCAGGCCAACCGGGACAGTTTGGCCACATTGTATTTATGCTCACCACCAATGTATGAAAGTATCTAGCCAAACCGTGGTGTTATCAAAATTTGTATGTTATCTGAGAGATAAAAATCAGAATGAATTATGAAATATATATCTACTGATCATCTGTTTCTTTTCATCTTTTAAGAAATGTCTGTTCATATATGAATCCCAGCTCTATGAACAGATTCCAGTGATTTTTTAGAATCTCCCCCCTTAACTAACTACTTGAACTTTTTGAGTTGTTTCCTAGAAATGGCAGAATTTTTACAAGACAGGGGAGTTGAGATTCAAAGAACTCTGAACAAGATTCCTGATGCCAAGATCACCATCCTCCATGACCTGTCCCAATGCACGTGGCCACTCTTTAAATAGCCCATGATCCCTGTTGGTCAAGGAGAAGGATTTGAGACTATTTCTCCTATTCGCTCAACGGGCATCATTTACATTAAAATACCTTTCTTCCCTGGCAATTCTGTTGTCTCAATAATTGGATCTTTGTGCCCCAAGCAACTGGATCTAAGCCAACCCCCCCTGTGGTTTCAATAACAATATATTACTTTGGGTTAAGAATGTTGGATTCTTGGAGATGGATAATCATTTATTTTTCCAATAAAAAACACATTCTTCAATTATTTTTTAAAACAGTGGCTTAAGAAATCAATATAGTCAAATCCAGCATTCTTTCCTTTTATGCCTTTTGTTTTTGTATATTTTGTTCAAAAAGGCCTTAAATATCTTAATATCACAAATATATTTTCATATATTTATGTCTAAAATTTTCATAAATTTTTATTTATGTTTCTTTGGATCATTTGAGTTTGACAATACATAATTTAATCACAGAAGGCAAGGAGATGGTTACTTTTAAAAAATGAATAACATCTAGCCCAACACCATTTATTGAATTACTCTTAATGATTTTAAAGGCAATTTCAACATTATTTTTATTAAATCAACCTTTGAAATTTGAGAAAGGATTCTATATTCATCAATGATTAATTGTTATTGAAATTGATAATGCCTTCATAAACAAATAGAGAGCTATATAAAATAAATAAAACAAAAATTCTGAGGCAATTGGACAGCAAGCATGGCAAGAATGTAGTCTCTGAGAAAAGGGGAAAAAAGGATAATCTGTTAGATTGTTCTGGTTTACTGCTTTGAAGTAGATTCCAAGATATAGTATGGGAAAGGGAAATTAAAACAGGATAAGGAGATGAAATGGGCAAGAAAGTCTCCACGAAGCATGTATCTGTTAAAGGACTTGTGTCCCAAATAATAAAGAAACCTTAAAATTAAGTAAAAAAGAGACAAAAGATCCGAAAAAAAAATTGGCAATGAGAGGAAAAAGGCAGATCGATAAAAATGATATAGGAATAGCAATAGAAAAGAAGCTCAATAATAACATTTAATAAGGAAATTCAGATTAAAACCACAATGAAATAGTACTACATGAGCATTATAATTGCCAAAATGAAAAAAGACCAAGTATTTCTGGGGAATTGGAAGTCTCAAATTTTGTGAATGAGGTTGAAAAAATGTTATGATCACTTTGAAAGTTACTTCAGCAACTTCTTCCAAAAAAAACCAAATACACACACACACACACACACACACACACACTTACTAAATGATTCACCAGTTCCATTCTTAGGTCTTTACTCAAGATAAATGTGTTAACAATAAGCATGAAATCTGCAGAATAAGAGATCAGGAGAAAACTTTATTTTTAAAAAAACAGTCTGCAGGTTGGAGAGTACAAACTCCAGAGGAAACTGAAAGTGCTGGAGAGAAAGGAGAGGGAATGCCTTACTAGGCCTGTCTTACATTACATATTATACAGGTTTGGGGAAAGTTTATCAATAATTATGAAGAGAGTTAAGTACATGTGTAGTAGGTAAACATACGTGTAACATTCATTCTATGTTCACTTAGGTGCAGGGTTTTTAGTATTAAAATGAGATGGAACTTGGCTCTTTCTGTCAAAAGGTGAACTATAGGACATAAAGACAGTTTGTGTGCATCCCCTATAAGCCAGCTGAAACTAGCTTGAGGTCTGTGGCTGTTTCTAAGGAATGAAGGTAAGGCCAGTCTTCTGTCCAGAGTTAAAGTGGATGGCAAAATGGGAGGGTGCTGCAGAGTAAGGAGTCCATTTGGCTGCTGTATGGAAGTCTATTGGGGTCAGTTGGGAAATTTCCAGCTGTAGGTTGTTTTGACAATATTTTTCAAGTACTGCTTTTTGCTTAATTATAGAAAAGAAAACCTGGTGACCAATCTCTCACCCTGCTAAAGCCATTTGGGTCTGTTTTTGATGTGTGTCATTTTAGCCACAGGGAGTCCATTTTGTCTGTCTGCTGGGGTATATTTTAACAAATGAAAGCATATGTCCACACAGACATAAACTCAAATATTCAAAATAGCTTTATTCATAGTAGCAAAAACGAAACAGAAAAGTAGATCCAACTTAACCATTCATTAGTAGGTAAAGGTATGAACAGATTTATATAATAGCATTCTACTCAGCTTTGCAAAAGATTTTTCACTAAACAAAGGAGTTAGACAAAAGACTATGTGTTCTAGGATTCAAAATACAGTGTATAAAATTATTAAAAAGGAAAAATTATAGTGATAGAGAGTAAATCAGTGATTGCTTGAATCTGTGGATGAAAAGAATTAACTTCAAATGAACAAAAAGAAACATTTTGAGGGAAGAAAATTATTCTTTATTTTGATTACAGTGCTGTGTTACATGACTATATACATCTGTCAAAACTTATTTAATAAATTTAAACTGGTGAAAAATTATATTTTGATAAAGCCACAATTTTAAAAAGTCAAGTATAGACAAATATAATACCTAAAAACTTGCTCTATCTTAAATAAAAATGAGAGGTACCAAAGCTAAAGACATTATAGAAAAGGAAAAATGAAACCTATCATGCCAATATAGCTCACAAACATACATTTAAAAATCCCTGACAAAATATTAGCAAATATAATCCAACAATATACAAAATAATTACACATCTGACCAAATGGGATTACTTCTAGGTATGCAATCCTGGATCAACATTTGAAAATCAATTTATATCATGCATCAAATCAGTATTTCAGAAAGAAAAATAATATGATCATAGCAATAGGTACAGAAAAAAGTATTTGACAAGATTTAACACTCATTGGTGATAAAAACTCTCAGAAAACTAAGAATAAAGGGAAACTTCTTCAATTTCATAAAGAATACCTACAAGACACCTATAGCTAACATCATATTTAATAGAGAGAAACTAGAAACCTTCCCACCAAGATCAGGATGAAGGCAAGAATGTCCACCTTCAACACTTCTATGCAACATTGTGATGGAAGTTTTAGATAATTGTAAAGACAAGAAATGGAACCAAAAGATATAGTTATTATAAAGAAACAAATAAAACTATCTTTGTTTACAGATGACATCATGGTCTGTGTAGAAAACCCAAAATGACAACTCCTAAAAGTAATGTGATTATAGCAAGTTTGCAGAATAAAGGAAATTAGGCAAAAGTCAATTGTATTTTTATATACCAGTATAAACAATTGAAATTTGAAATAAAAAATGCATTACCATTTACATTAGCACCAAAAAAATGAAATACTGAAGTATTAATCTTAAAAATTCAACATATTCTATGATTCCAATTATATTAAATTTCCAGAATGGACAAACCCATAGAAATAGAAAGTAGATTAGTGGTTTCCAGGGCCTGGGGGAAGGGCAGTGAATGGGAAGTGACTACTCTGGTCGTTAATTACATCCCAATAAAAAAACTTGAGTTAAAATTTTAAAAAAGAAATTGAGGTAGTTTAGTCATTATTATCCCTCACTACTACTCATTTCTAATCTGTCTCTTTTTTAAAAAATAGCTTTATTGAGATAGAATGTACATAATATAAAATTCAATCATTAAAAGTAGACAATTCAGGGAATTTTAATATAGTCACAGAGTTGCATATGAATCACCACTATCTAATTCCAGCATGTTTTCATCACCACCTACTCCTTCAAAAAAACATATCCATTAGCAGTGAATAGTCATCCTCCCCCACCCAGCCACTGAGCCCTAGGCAACTGCTAATCTGCTTTCTATACTTATAAATTTGCCTATTCTGGGCATGTCATATAAATGGAATAATATAGCACATAAACTTTTTTGTGACTGGTTTTGTCGAGTTGTAGGTATCTGTTCTCAGTTCTTGGTGTGCTCTTGGATGAAGAATGACCAGTCACACCAAAAACAAGGCATGAAATGAAGTTTATTGAGGAAGAGCAAGATAGGTTTACAGAGCAAGAGCAAGACACGTTCGCCACAGACAAGGAACACCGCTCCCCACCCCCAACAAAAGGGCTTTGGTAATGTTACTAATTATATAATCCTATTTTGACACAGCAATAAAATAATTAAAAAATGTCATTACAAAGGGACCATGTACAATTTCTTAAGATATGGCCTTACTTTTTGGCTTTGTACCTAGGTTCAGTGATTTCAGGTTGGTATACAACGGGCATGTGTTTCTCAGTTTTTCTTACTTACCTCTGGACAAGCCAACTGCACATATTTAATCACACTGGATGTTAGATCCTCTGTAATAAATCTTCATTGGACAAGTAGATCACCCAAAATAAATCATCTGTGGGTGAATGAAACAGCTTTGCTCAAACATCCATAGAAAAAAGAGCTCATCCATCATAAATCAAAGATAAGTGGATCAGCCTTGATTTACTGCCTTTAACCATGACCATGGTTTTGCTTTATCTAAGATGTACCATGATTTTGCAGACAGTACATAGTTTAGAAAAACATGGAAGGGTTACCTCCCTAATATCACCGTTGAAAGCCTATTTTTCTATGAAGCAATAGCATCATGAGCAAAATAAAGAGAAAAATATATTCAGTTATACTAATTTAGCAATGGGATATAAAATAAAGATAATTTTAAAATTATCAAAAACAGTCCATATTTCAGGAACTCCGGTTGTTAATATGAACTTTAATAAATATTTTCTCCATCTGTAAAGTTACTGTGTGAATAAACAGCCTTACAGTCATTGTGAGGAGTAAATAAGTTGCACAAACATATAAATTTACACTGTTTACATGTCTCAGAATATGTACCTCTTCTGCTCCTTTCTTCTGAGATACAAGTAACACATACAAAACATTGTTCCTGTTTTTCATGAGGTGGGATCAAAGTAAATTAATCACAAAATGATATGATAATACTTGGACAAAGCTTTGTATAGGGCATTATTAGAATAAATAGGGCAGTTAAACTATATTCAATGGCAAAAATTCCAAAAACAAATTGACTTTCAAGAAAACTCTTAAAACTAAAAAGATACTTTGGATGGGCAATGGGGAGAGGGGAAGGATATGTGTAAAGATTAGTAATCGTGACAATAAACTGTAGAAACTGTAAATACATGAATCTGTGTATTTATGTATATACGTGTGTGTATATATATGTATATATGTGGCAAAAAATAAGCTCAGCAGATTTAGGAAGGGGGTAGGATCATAAAAGGCCTGATATGCCTGACTAAATACCTAGAATTTTATTCTAAGCCAAAAGAGCATCACTAGTGGCACGTACACACACACACACACACACATATTATAGATATAGATATATGTATACATATGTGTATATAGAGAGAGCACTTCATATGCCTTATACAGAAGCAGTAACTACTTGTATTATTTCATTTGAAATAAAGTCACTTTTCCATTTGTGTTCAATATACGTTATTGCCCTGCAAGCTACACCATCAAATGCATCTTGTGAAAACATTTTCTGCTAGAGTTAACACCATATATAAATTCAACAGTTCTTAGTCCTTGTAAATTTGATATAAATGCAAAATAATAGTGCTAAGATAATCATATATATCTATGGCGATATTTTTGTTTTACTTTTGCATAGATGAAATATCAACATTTCTTTTTAAAGGTCAAGTATCTTTGCATAGTATGTCTTATCCACAGCAATACATATAAATTGATACATAATTTTGCTATTGAATTCACTGGGTATTGCTATTACAAAAGCAAACTTTGAAATTTTCAGCAAGGATATTAACTTATTTACTGGTTTTCCACCTTTCTTTTTTTTAAATGCTTTCTAAAATATCTTTTTCATACTCATTTTAGGAGTTCTTTATTTGCTGATTATATTGTTCATATATTATTGCTAAAAAGATGTTGGATTTATTTAGATTGATTTCATTTTATTCATTTTTCCCCAAACACAAAGTATCTGATTTTACCATCAAAGTTAAGGATTTATATCTTGTGGAATAAAAGAGAAAAGTATTTTACTTTCTTCTGATGGGCTTAAGTAAAATAGAAAGGTTTTATTTTTGGTTGTGTGGGATTTTTTTGTTTATGTGTTTTTTAAAGGATTATTGTTCTATAATCAAAAATGAACATGAATATAATCCCTGTTCAAATAGTTATAGAAAAGAAAAAGATTTTCTTCTTTTTTTCTACAGCATAAACCAAAAACATTTTGTAATGCAAGGTTTACTGGAAAACATATAATTAAATAATAAATGTAGATATCACTGAGTGTGTGTTTTTAGAGTTAATTTTCAAAATATTCTCATAAAAATTATGGTGAAGTGCTAAGAAAGTGACAGAAAAATTAAGAAAATATTTCTTCATAAACAATTAAGTTTCAAGCCCAATGAAATGAGTTAAATAAAGTGCTATGTGCCTGGATTTTAAAATCCAAAATTTCATGTAAGTAGTAATGATTATCCTGGCTTATTTTTCTTCCTAAAGTATTCCGTATTAAAGAATGTACATAATTGTACATAATTGTCTCACATGCTAGAGAATGATTTTAAGACACATTTGAAATTCCTGGGGCCAGATTGAAATAATGAAAAGGTAAGACCAAATGCCAAATGGCCTTAGGAGCTAAACCCTACTGATTATGTCAGGACATGCCTATCATTTCATATTTTGACTTGATTATAAGAATATATATCAGGATTATTTTTTGTTCTTGGAAAGACCAGGATACCTGCATTGGGGATAATTGGAAGATTAATTTAAGTGAAATCTTCATTATAGTTCTAAAATGGCTTTTTCGAGAGAGCACAATTGTTTTAAACTAGGGCCCAACAAGTAAAATTTTCAGAATTGTTCTTTTTCATAGTCTTTAGTAATTATGTATGTAATAGGCTGATCTTTTGATGATACATATGATACATGATTATAATGCCACAATTTCAAAATTTTTATTCTGTAAAATAATTTCTTATCACAGTCAGTTACATATATCCACCAACTTCAAACACCTTCATGGACAGTAAGACAGAGCAGATATCAGGTTTGATAATTTCTCTTTATAACTAATCTTATAAAATAAAACCAGTCTTTAATTTCGCATATGTCATGTCAATTTTTGTAAATTATTTTGGTTACTGCTCATAAGTACAATAGTATGACCTGTGACATTATATCATATCATATTATATATTATTGCATATCAGGTACACATATTACAAACTACATAACTAAAGGACACAAATAGACAACCAATGCCCATGTCTGCAACGTTCTATTTCCTCTTTAAGAACTACAGCTGAATTTTCTTATGTCTAGTTGTCCAGCCTAGATAGAGTTTCATGTCTGAATTTTAGTGGAAAAGGGAAAATATGTTCAAATATTTATGGATAGGTCCAAGCAGGTACTAGGTAGCAATGCATTTGAGTTCTGGAATTCAGTTCTAAGAATTGTTATTCGCCTATTCACTGTTTCTTAAAAATATAGCTTTCTTAGTCGTAGAGAATTAATTGCTTGCCCCCTAAATGCCAAGGCATTTTTCTATAAAAGTAATTTATTGTAAAGCAGTCATATCTCCATAACTCATCCTTCCAAGTAGTAAGCCCTCAGCATAGTTTTCACCTTTATAAAAAGGTTATTCTGTGTAATGTGCATTTTGTTATTTGTTGAAGCAAAACATCATTATATCATTTATTATATTTCCGACATTTAGGCCACATTTTCAGTGGCCTAATTTGCTATGATATTTCTTAAAGTGATCTAACTTTTATAGCATTCCACACTCAACATTAGAGTTATTTTCCAGGGGTCTGTACTGCCTTCACAAATGAGTGACAATTTGATGAAGCATGAGCTATTTTGCCCTTTCATTCTTGTAGACTATAAGAAGCTTTCTCGGCAATTCTTTTTCCCTTCCTGGATTTTCTGTAGTTAATTTCTTTATTTGCAGTATTTTCTTCCCCAATATTTTTTGCCCATGGCCTTGAACTTTGCTGATGAAGTATTTTCTTTTTGTCATTTTTTTGAGTAGTTTTATAGCACACTTTGACCAATTATTTTTGTATTTCCTCCCCTTGTCTTTTCCCACTGTTAACACTCTGATCCATCCTGCAAACCAAAATCAGATTAATTTTCATTATGCCTTATTCTTTTTCATAGTTATACAAAATCAGCTCAGCTAGGCCTTCACGTAGACTACTTTTCAAGCTACTTTTGTATGTTTTAATGTTGACCCATGCCTCATAATTGGGTATCTTGATTGCTTAGTATAGTCCCATTTTACAGAAAGTATGATCTTTCAAGATTTATATTCAATCCTTATTGCATTTTTCAGTAGGAAAAAACAAATCAACGGTAAAAACTTACTTTTATATCAGAGGTTCTCAAGTCTTAATGTACATAAAAATCACGTGAGAATACTGATTTGTTTAAAAAGTGCATATTATATTTTCCACTCATAGATATTCTGATTCAAATGGAGGGGTTAGAAATCAGGAAAATACATTTTAAGAGAAACCCCAGTATTTATTGTTGAAGATGACTTGAGACAATTTAGCAATCACTCAGTGCTATAGCTCCTGAAAATATTCCAATGTGAATATTTCATTTTTTTCTCCAGAAATTGAAAGTGTTTTTATTTAATTTTTGCTATGTCTAGTAGGATCCTGGAAAAGACATTTTTCTTTCAGTGTCCAGGGAATAAAATTTACTGACATCAATATTTGGTAAATTTAGTTTAATCTTTCATTCATAGTCTAATTCCTCCAAAGATATTTGTATTCTGTTAATTCTTCTAAAAAGTATAAATATTTCACTTACTGTTTGAAATGTGTGTCCTGGGTATTTCTGTGACATAATCATCTATTTCTGAGCTAGCAATGCAGATGACTACCTACCCCAAAATGCTTTATGTTGTTTTGAGGGCCAAGCAGAAAAATGTCATTTGGTGCTAGAGGGAAACCAACAAATAAAATGGTCCTAAAATACTTTCAGCATGTTACTAGCTAGAAATTGTTTTATAAATAGCATAAATGTATCCCCATTTTTTTCCCTCAAATTAAGAAATTATTGAATAATGGTTTCTAAACCATTGCTATAAAAAGTTGGATAAAGCAGTTTAGTTGTGTTTTCAGTATATATTTTTACCAGCTTACTATATATTTTTACACCATAATGACTTTCAAATTCTTATCTTAAAATCTACCTTCTATCTTGAGCAACATATACTCATGTCCAACTGTTCCCTATACTTCTTTAGTCACCTGTATACTGATTCCTCAAACCAATGTCTAAAACTTTCTCATAAACCACCTTCCAAACATGTTTCTCTTCTTTTGTTTCAGATTTGGTACCCAGCATGATCTCTATCCACAAAGAAATACTTAAGTTTTCTTCACTTCACTTTTTCCTCTCATTCCAAGACATTATTGTTATCCCCAATCTAGTTTCTTACCTATCTAAAGCATGCTTTGATTCTATGTTCACTTCTTGTATCATCCCTTATCTTATCTTCCTCTGGATATTTAAAATGTACATTCAAACATTTACTCAAGTTTGCCTCTCGTATCCAATTTTGTGTTTTCTTATTCTACATCTAGAAAAACTTTATTTATCTGTCAGGGTCAAAGTCCAATATCACATTCCATGAAAAAAATTTCCTCTGCTCTGTACACTAAAGCAGAATAAAATATACTCCCTTATATTTTGGTGCCAAAAGAGCAATAACTCATATTTATATGAATGTCTACTATATTAGATTGTGAAGTTCTTGAGGGCAGGTAAACCATCCTCCATCTTTATAACTATTCCCCTGAGAAGCATTATCATGAGGGTGTAACAAATCCAAATAGAGTCCCAGGTTACTGTTTGTGCTAGCATAATAGAATTAGAGCCAGGGATCTAAGAATAGCTCAATTCAGCCTACCGGTTATATCAGTTTCCTAGAGGGCTCTTAACAGAAAGCTACATAAAATCTCTGAATGAAAATCAAAGTATCATTCAATGTATAGCTTTGAAAATTAACAGTTATCCTTTCCACTACTGACATATCAGCTAGAAGATGACCTAAACATTGACCAGTCAGACTACCAACTCCTTCTCCCATAGGTAAGAGGAGCTAAGAATGAATGGTTCTAAGTAGGCCTAGACAGCAGGTGGGGGTCATAAGTTCTCCTTTTCCTGGTGTTAATAAATGTTTGTATGGTACCAAATTATGTATCCAATCTATATTTAGTATAGACTAGATATAGTTACATAATAAATTGATAATACCAATTTTATAAATCCTATCTAATTTTATAGATTAATAAACTTAAAATCATTCACACTATCTAGTTTTTTTCCCTCCATAGTCCTTAATTTATTCCCATTAATGCATAAAACTTTTGAGCTCTCCATATCTTTGAAGGATAATCAAGATTACTTAATTATATGTCATCTCATTGAAATACTACAGCATAGAGAGCAGCTATCAAAATGACATTATAAGTTTCTTAGTGAAGGCTAATTCTATACTGAAATAAAATTTTTCAAGAATATCTTACAGCAAAAAGAGAATTGAGGTAAAAATCATTGCTGCTTCTATAGATATAACTCCATATAATATGAGATAATTTTAATATTTGAATAAATATTAAAATTTAATTTTAATAATTTTATAATTTTAATAATAATTATGGCTCTTTATATAACCAAAATTCACAGAGATAACAATATATAAAAGTATTGTACTATGAGGAAAAGCAACACAACTGTGACTTAATCAAGTTTTAAACATGAAAACTGAATCCATTTTTAACTAGTTTGTTAAATCTAATTACTTTGTATTTAATAAATAGCACTCAAAAAAGTAGGATATCCCAAATAAATATAAATCAAGGAAGCAGTATGATGTAATTAACATGGAAAAGAAGTAGGAAAGATAAAATTTGAAATTATATCAGACATGGTTCAGTCACCAGAATTCCTTGAGCTTCACTTTCTACACTTTAATTTTGTATGACCAATAAAATCTGACTATCTCATAGAAAAATTATGGTACCAAAAGAAAATAAGTTGTTTAAAAATGTATTGAAAATCTCAGCATCTGAACAAATGCAAGTCACCGACACTTATCATCTAGATACCTACTTCTGTTTTCACATGAGAGTAGAAGAACATAATTTGTTCCCAGTAATTAGAAAAGCCCTAACTCTAATTTTGTATGCAAAATGAAACTTTTTCTTACTTATCAAAATCTGAAGACAATCATAGCAGTGCTTCAGGCTCATAGCTTTAATATTAGCTAGTGTAAGAAAATGTTACTGAGAATGAAGTTTTCTATGTTAACTTGCTGTTTCTTTCAATGTCAGCTATAGATCTCCTTATATGTTTCTGAAGTCTCTCCCTAAAATTGTTCCTCTAGAGGCAAATGTTAGATTCTAATATACTGTGATGTGGCCTTTTAGCACTAAAATTCTAATTATCTGACATGACTGGGCTCTCCATAATGCACCCTGTCCCTCCGACCTCATCTTTTACATCTCTCCTCACTTATTCCCCAGTTGTCACACTGAGCTTATTTCTGCTCCTCAGAAACACTGAGCGTGTTCTCACCTCAAGGCTATTTTAAGCATACTGCTCCCAATACTTTGCATGGTTTGTTCCTTGATACCAGCTAAGTTTGAGTCCAAATGTCATTTTCTTAAAAAGGGTTTTATTAATATAACTATCTGAAAAAGATTCTCCTGCCCATCAAAGCCCCCAGTTAACTAACACAGTTTCATATTATGTTTTCTCTTACTTGGTGCTGTAGATATTATTGAGCTTATTTATTCATTTACTGGTTTAATATTTGTATCTCCCCATAGATTGTACATTCCACAAAGGCAGACATTTTATGTTGTTCTCTGTTGCCTCTCCAGTATTAGAAATAAATCCTGGCATATCAAGACTAACACACACACAAGCACAGAATGTTATGCTGGAGCTGAGTTGCCAATAGCTTACAAGAAAATTTTGCACATTTCCTTATAACTCTGAGTTCAGCAACATAACATTGGCAGTTTGGAATTGGCCAGGTGGGAGCATTTTCACCACAGAAATCAGAAAAGACTAAAAGTTCGTTTTTGGTTTTTTTTTTCCTTTGGGATATTGCTGATAGGGGGACAAAGTAGGGATGGTTGATGGATCCAAAAATATAGTTAGATAGAATGAACAATATTTGATAGCACAACAAAGTGTCTATACTCAATAATAAGTTAAGATATACTTTAAAATAACTAAAAGAGTGGGATTGGAAATGTTCCTATCACAGGTAAACATTTATTAATCTCTATGTATATGAGAGAATGAAACAGTTAACAAATTTACCTTCCTACAACTGAGATATAAAAAGAGGAAAATATATAATGAGAAGAAACCAGTCTTTTGCTATGCAGTATAATGGAGATAAAAACAAAACTGTTCATAGAAAACATAAGCAGAGGAAGCCATTGGGAAATGATCCATCTCACACTTGGTTTTCAGGTCTTAGAAACAAAAATAAATGTGGCTATTTATTTTTTTCTATTTCAAAAAATGTATTTTAAAATTTAGGATTATACGATGCTAATTAAAATAAAGGGTATTTTAAAATATTGACTCTTTTAACATAGACAAGGCAAAGTTTGATTCCAAATAAACCTGACCAAGAACCAATACTTCTGGCTATGATTAATTGATCCTTGATTTGTGTTTGGCAATTACTTACCTATAACTTTTTCTAGTCACACATAAGTTAATATGTCCATTGCAGTAATCTGTAATTACAGTTCATTCTGATGTAAGAACGTGACAGGAACTTTTTTTGTACTCCTTTGGTTTCAGACTGTAGGCACAAACCTCAGGCACCCTTATCATCTGGCAAAGATATGGCCTTGTTTTGGCGAAACAGCATTTTAAGTTGAGTATTCCAGAACTTCAGTACTACTTAGGAGAATACCTATCATTGTAAATACAGGCACTCACTAGAAATGACTCCATTGACTATATTGTGTAGTAAGAAGGAATTTACTAGTGCAAATTAATATTGAGTCCTTATCATTTACTGTATGTTTATTATGCCAGACACTATATTCTTTGTATTTATTTACCTGCAGAATTAATAAAATGATGCTGTGAATAAGTTATTTTTGTTATTTCACTTTTAAAGCTGAGAAAATAGGTAATTAGAGAAATTTTCCCTTGGTTATGCTGGTCGTAAGTAGAAAAGAGAATTTGAATTTAGGTGGTCTACCTTAGATTTCATATGATGTGTACAAGTTCTCAAGCATAATAGACTGTCATCCCACAAAAACTAATCTCACTAATGACTGCTCAGAGGGCTTGGGCTTTCAAAAGGCAAAAGAATCAGTATATTCCCACAGGGAATTTGCCCTCAAAACTGAGAAGTATATCACATGTAAAAAAAAAATTTAAATATATACGTTAGTATGTCTGTGTCATCATCGCCTTCTTCTTCTCCTTCTTCTTCTTCTTTCTTCTTTCTTCCTCTTTATGCTACAAAACAACATGCAGACACAGGTAGAACATAGCTTGCTTCTAGTTAGTCAGAAATGATGGCTCTGTTGAACTAATTTTTTTATTTTAACATAAAGTTTTCATGTCTCTACTTTGAGATATGTTCAATCAATCCCAATTACATGCCATTGTTATACAGACTTATAAAACTTCAGTACTGTGGCATAAATATGGTCCTTTTAGATTTACTGGCATAATGACCAGGGAGCAAATGTCCCCAAGCCCACCACTTAATATACCACCAACTGTTATGCTGCTTTTCTAGGATTTCTCATTTCTCAAATAGAGGATAGGATCTGGTAGAAAAGATAGAGCTCAGATTATGAGAAAAATGGGAAGAGGCCCATTGATAAATAGCCTATTATGAGCAAAGTTTTGAAGGAGTAGTTATAGATGATGGGATAAAGACACACATGATAAAACAATTTACTTAAATGTATCATTTGCACCAGGTAGTATAGAAGATCAGTTCTCAAAGGTAATTTGAAAAACAATTATGTTTAAGGGTTCTGTGTGCATGTATATGTGCGAGTGTGTTGGTGTGTGTATGTATGTGGTTTCAGCCACACATCTCTAGTATTAATCATTCTGAAGAGTAATTTGCATGATTAAGCTATTCATTCATTTCACATGAGCAAAAATAGAAATTACATATAAAACTTGAGTCACACCTAGAAAATGGTTGGATTAGGTGATAAAATTACATATGTATATTTTAAAGGGGTTTGTACATACTCTATATTTATCCAAGGAGAAAATTAGCTATGCATCTTTATAACATTTTTCTGAAATGAGACATGATATAAAGTTTGCATACAAGGTACACATTAGCAGATTTTAGTAAAAAATATTTCAGATAGCAGAGAAATGGATGTGCAACCATGGCATTAATATATATATATATATTATATATGAAAAAATGAATTAAATTAATTTTGATTTGTCACATACCTTCTTGTCAAAAATATTCCCTATGTTAATTGAAAAGTAAGAAATAATTATCTGTTATTTCACCCTTACTCATTGACTTATGTTCCTTCATATTGTTGGTTAATAGTTTCCAGAAGATCCCCTAATGTTAGGGATTGTTAGTCAATCACTATGGGACTAGGACTCAAAAAAGCAATAGAATATAGGAAAGAAGCTACAAAAAAATATGAAAAAAAAAATAGAGAGACTTGCGTAATACTATTTGCACATTGACCTCATTGCCCTCAACATAGGGCTTATGTAGAAAGTAACATCCCTTATTCCTTTAGCAGTTGCAGAAATTTTCTTCTTAGGCATCTTTTTAAAATAAATTCATTATTTTAGAATAGTTTTAGATTTACAAAAATACTGTGAAGGTCATACAAAGTTCTCATATACTACACACCCTGTATCTTTGAATATTAAAAATTTTCAGTATATAATATATTTGCCACCTTTTATGAACTAATAAAGATACATTATTATGAACTAAAGTCCATATTTTATTCATATTTTCTTAGTTTTTACCCTTTTTTTTTTGCTGCTTCTAAATCTCATCTAGCATACAAAATTTAATTTAGTCATGATACTATCTAAGACTTTTTTGATTAAGACAATGTTTATACTTTTCTTGTTTTGATGACTTTGACAGTTTTGATAAATAATGGTACAATATTTCATACTATGTCCCTCAATTGAGATTGTTTGATGTTTTTCTTATGTTAATGCTGGGGTTATGCATTTGGGGAAGAGGACCACAGAGGTAAAATGCCATTCTCGTCATATCATATCAGGAAACCTACTGTCAGCACTACTTATAACTCTTCATATTGACCCTGATCACATTCCTGAGATAGTGTTTCCTTGGATTTTCCATTGTTAATAACTCTTTTCTACCCCTTTCTATCCTGCATTCTTAAAAGGAAGTCAGTACATGTAGCACATACTTAAGGAGTAGGGAGTTATGAATGTCATATAAATGAAATTATACAGTATGTACCCTTTTCAGACTGGCAAATTTTATATACCATTATGCTTTTAAGATTCATTAATGTTTTTATATGTCTTGATAGACCATTCTTTTTTATCACTGAGTAACATTTTATTACATGAATGTATAGACTGTGCTTATCCATTCACCTAAGGAATGACATTTTTATCACTGCTAGTTTTTGGCAATTGTAAATAAATATGCTATAAACATTTTCTTGTAGTTATTTGTGTGGGCATAATTTTTGAAGTCAGTTAGGTAAATGCTTAGGAGCAGGATTACTTGATCTTACATTAAGATGATGTTTAGCTTTATAAGAAACTGCAAACTGTCTTTCAAGAGCTTGTATCATTTGTATCCGCACCAGCAGTTAGTGAGAATTCCTGTATTCTGTATCCTCACCAGCAATTGACATTGGTAGGTTGATGGGATTTTAGTTATTTTAATATGTATGGAGTGGTATCATATTGTTTTAATTTGCAGTTCCCTAATGACAAATGATGTTGCGTATCTTTCCATATGCTAAGGTACCATCTCCATATTTTCTATTGAGAAATGTCTGTTGAGATTTTATTGCCCACTTTTTTTTTTTTTTTTTTTAAACAGGGTCTTGCTCTATCTCTTGGGCTAGAGTGCAGTGGCATCATCAGAGCTCACTACAACTTCAAACTCCTGGGCTCCAGCCATGCTCCTTCCTCTGCCTCCCAAGTAGCTGGGACTACAGGCCCATGCCACCACGCGCAACTCACTTTTCTATTTTTTTGTAGAGAGGACTCTCACTGTTGCTCAGGCTGGTCTCAAACTCCTGGCCTGAAGAAATCCTCCCACCTTGACTTGGCCTTCCAAAATGGTAGGATTACAGGCCTGAGGCACTGTACCAGGCCGCACACTTTAATTGGTTTGTTTTTTTATTGTTGATTTTCTTAAGCTTCCAGTTATATTTTGGGTATTTTGTATATGACTGCTTTATCAGATGTGTTTTGCAATATTATCTTTCAGTTTTAACTTGTCCTTTCATTGTCTTCACAGTATTTTCACAGAGTAGAGGGTTTTAATTTTAATAAAATAGACCTTAATTTTTTTATTAATTGTGTTTTTGTTACTTTATCTAAAAACTCATTAGGAAATCCAAGGTACACATGGTTTTCTCCTTTGTTATCTTCTAGAGGCTTATAGTTTTGCATTTTATAATTTCTTCTATGATGCATGTTGACTTAAATTTTGTGAAAGTAAGGTCTCTGGCCATGCTCTCTCTTTCTCTCTCCATTTTTGCTTTTCTATCACCATTTGTTAAAAACTACTTTTCCTTTACTGAATTGCCTTTGTACCTTTGTCAAAAATTGACTGTGTTAGGCCATTTCCTTTCTAATCCGTTCCACTGGTTTATGTTTCTAATCTTTCACCAATATGTGCTGCATATATTACTGTATCTTCATAAACATAAGTCTTGAAATATGGCAGTGAGAGCTTCAATTTTGTTTTTCGTTTTCAATATTCTCCTGATTATTCTAGGTCCTTTTATTTTTATATAAATTTCAGAAGACTTTATTAATATCTATGAAAGAACTTGCTGAAATTTTGATTTCATTGAATTAAAATTGGGAAGAATTAACTCAAAAATATTGAATCTTTAAACCCATGAACATAGAATAGTTTTTCATTTATTTGAATATTCTTTGATTTCTTTTATCAAAGTCCTGAAATTTTCCACTATAAACTCTATACACATTTTGACAGACTTGTACTCAGGTATTTTATATTTTTGGTGCCATTGTAAATGATATTGTATTTTTAAATTTGCATTCAAATTTTTCATTGTTGGCATATAGGAAACAAATTGACTTTTGCATATTGACTTTATATTCTGTAACCTTGCTCTAGTTACTTATTTGTTGCAGAAATTTTTAAAAATTTATTTCTTTGTATTGCAGATTGTTTGGTGTTCACTATACCAACAAGCAGACAAAAGCAGTTTTATTTCTTCCCTTCCAATTTGCATATATTTTATTTATTTTTCTTGTCTTATTGCATTAATTAGGAATTTCTATATTATGTCAGCTTGAAGTGGTGAAATAGGATATCATGGACTCTTTCTAGGACAAGATAAAACTTCCAGTCTCTCACCGTTAAGTATAATCTTAGCTATTGGTATTTTGTAGATACTCTTTATCAAGTTCAGGAAATCTTCTTCGATGCATATTTAATGAGAGATTTTTGTCTTATGTTTGCTGTGCTTCAATTGACACAATATGATGAACTACATTGATTTTTAAATGATGATCCTAACTTGCTTATTTGGAGTAAATTCCCAAATAAAGTCTTCTAGTACTTTTCTACTCAGTGCTTAAAAACCCTGTTGCTATTTGTTTTAACAGAGTTGAGTTTAATTTCTCTCCCCTATTGTAATAATCTTAAATAAAGTCTGTCTTTCCTGCCTGTCCAACTTTATCTGGTGTAATTTTTTTTTTAACAATATCAGGTGCTCCTCTATTATTTTTATTTTTGTTTCCTAAACTGACTTCTTTATTATGTACTTCACAGAGTCTTCAGCTATAATACTACTTTAATTAGACATATATGTACATACATATATAAATTAATATGAAATATATTTATGTTTATATATAATAGTATGTATTATTAAATAATATATTATGTACTATAATTATATGATATATAATAATATATATGATGATATAGTATGTTATAATATGTTATATAACATATAATGTTCATTTTATTAGTATTAAATATGTTATATGTTATCATATATAACATATAATTAAATATTAATTGTGAGAAATAAAAATAAAATCCTAAGCCCTAAACCAACTGAATGGAACCCCCTTGGCCAAGGGGACCCCAAAGAAAACTTAAAAATTGAGATCCCAGCCATGAAGGGATGGGAGGTCGGAGATGTCTCGTCATACCCCTTCCCTCACTATCTGCCATTAGACTTTCTTTCCTAAGGGTTAAACAGAAACCAGTCCTTTCCTCTAGGGCCATGCCGTCCAATTTCGTCTGATCTCAGAAGCTAAGTAGGGTTAGGCCTGATTAGAACTTGAATGGCCAAAATCAGGCCTTTCTAATTTCAAGCCGCCACCTGATGCTACAGCCAGACTCCCCTTCCTTTGTGCAGTTTTTACACGGTTGCTATCATGTTTTTAAATATTTTAATTTTTTGGTGTCTGCCAAGTATTCTGGAACCATTAATTATGATGTAAATTGTAAGTAGTATTTTAAGGTAAACATAAACAAGTTTATATCATGAGGTGGAAGTATAATTTAGTGAATTCTGTTTGACTGTCTTAATAATTACAACCATTGTAAAGGTAATCACTATTCATGTATGGTAAACCAGGCTATTCTTTCAGATAAAAAGACAAAGAATGCTTTTATAATTTTTCTTGTGGATATTTATTGTTTTCTCTTTCATTAGAATCCTAGATGTTGAAATAATGGGTCAAAGTAAATAAATGTTGTTTAAAACCCGAAGATTTTAAGGTTAAGATTCCTGGATTTTTTTCTGGACGATTATAGCAATTTACACTCATACAATGACTGAGGATGCCTTTATTTCTACATTTTTTCAATGTTATTGAAATATACTTGATGTATGTAAACTATATGCATTTTGAAATATGTAAACAACTATGAAAGCATCAAAACATAAGTAAATAAACATACATATACATCCATCTGAGAATTTTTCTCATGCCCCTTTGAAATTCAAATTTTCTTCCCCTACTTTCATCATCCCCAGGCAATATCTGGTCTGATATCTATACTATAGAGTAGACTGGATTTTTCAGAATTCTATATAAACACAATGAAAAATATGTAGTAGTTTTAGATTGGCTTTTTAAATACATGATAATAATTTTTAGATTCATTTATATTTCATGTAACAATAGGTGATTCAACTTTTATTGGTGACTAGTAGCATTCCTTTTTGTGGTTATATACCATAGGTGTTGTCTATTGACATATTGATGCACATGAGAATTCTTTCCAGTTGGGAGCTATTACAAATAAAACTACTGTAAACATTTGGGTCAAAGCCTTTGTGTTGGCATGTATATTCACTTTTCATGGATAAATATAGAGAAGTGGAATAAATGTCCATATGGGAAATACATTTTAAATATTTTAAGAAAGTAAGAAAAAACTTTATAAAGTGTTATGTTAGCACAATTTTATATTCAATGCAGTCATTTATCAGAGGTCCAGTTTCTCCACATCTTCATTTATAATTCATATATATTAATACATGTGTGTATATATATGATGTGTTTATATATAAAGCATCTGCTGAAATCATTTTCCCATTTTTAAATTTGAATTGTTGGACATCTTTTTATGTAAATTGTAAAATTTTTTATATATTATAGATAAAATCCATTATCAAATATATGTTTTGAAAATATTTTTAATTTTATAATTCTAATTTATTGCTTATTTTTTATGGTAGTCCATGCATTTTGTGCTGTATTTAAGGAATCTTGGAAAAATCATCATCATTAACATTTTTTCAGTATTCTCTTCATGAATTTTTGGAGTTTTAGCTCTTTTATTTAGATCCATGGTCCATTTTAAGTTCATTTTCTGTGTGTGATGTGAGATAAGGGTCAAGGTACTCAATGTTTGTCTCCCAAATAATTTTTTAGTATTATTTTAAAACAACATTTTGCAAATGAATTGTTTTGGCAACTTTGTTTTAAATTAATTGACTATATAGTTTATGAGTCTATTTAAGAATATTCTATTTAGTTTATCAATCTATATGTTTACCTTTATGCTAACAACTTGCTCTCTTCATTAATACATCTTTACAATAAGATGTAAAATTAGGTCGTGCAAATCATCTGACTTTGTTCCTTTCTTTCAATGTTGTTTTGACTATGTTAGCTCTTCACATTTTTATATAATGTTTAAAACCAACTTGTTAATCTCTTTCAATAGTGTGCTGAAATACTGGTTGAAGTTGCCTTGCATCAATAGATCACTTATTGAGATAACAGATGTCTTAAAAGTAAGAAGTTTTCCAATCCATAAACATGGGATAAAACTTCATTGATTTGGGTTTTCTTTAACTTTTATCAGCAATGCAATAAAAATATGAAAGATGTATTTTAAAGACTTTATTTTTAAAAACAATTTTAGGTTTACTGAATAATTACAAAGCTAACAAAAAGTTTGCATATGCTTTACATGCAGTTTGTTCTATTATTATTTTTTTTTATTTCAGCTTATTTTGGGGGTACAAAAGTTCAAATTACATACGTTGCCCATGTACCGCCTATCCCCCCGAGTCAGAGCTCCAAGCGTGTCCATTCCCCAGACAGTGCACATTGCACTCATGATGTAGGTATACACCCATCCCCTCCTCCCACGCCTCCTCCCCGAGTCAGCACCTTCAAGCATGGCCATTCCCCAGACGCTGCACAACGCACTCATGATGTAGGCATATACCCATCCCCTCCCCCCACCCCCCACCTCAGTCTGATATCCAATTGGTATCATTCCCAAATGTGCATTTAGGTGATGATCAGGGAAACCAATTTTCTGGTGAGTACGTGTGATGCTTGTTTTTCCATTCTTTATTCTTTGATCCATGACCTATTTAAAAATATGTTGCTTAATCTCAAAATATTTTGTGATTTTTTTCAGCTGTCTTTTATTGATCTCTAGTTTGATTTTACTGTGGTCTGAGAACATATACTGTAAGATTTTTGTTCTTTTAAATTGGTTTAGGTGTGTTTTATGACCCAGAATTAGTCTATCTTGGTAAATGTTCCATGAGAACTTGAGAAGAATGCGTGTTCTGGTGCTGTTGGATAAGCTAGTCTATAAATGTCAATTAGATCCAGTTGATTAATGGTATTGTTCAGTTCAACTATATCCTTATTGATTTTCTGCCTGCTGTATCTATCAATTACAGTATGAGAGATGTTGAAGTTTCCGATTGTAATAGTGAATTTGTTTATTTCTCCTGACAGATATGTCAGTTTTTATCTCACATATTTGGGCATGCTATTGTTAGGTGCATACATCCTAATGATTGTTATGTCTTATTGGACAATTGACCCCTTTGTCATTATGTAATGTCCTTTCTATCTCTGAAAATTCCCCTGTTCTGAAATCCTCATTATCTGAAATTAACAGTTACTGTGGATTTCTCTTAACTAGTGTTTGCATGAAATATCTTCCTCTATCCCTTTGCTTATCTATGTGTGCCTTTATAGTATATATAAAGTAGATTTCTTCTAGACAACATGTTCTTTCATCCACTCTGACAGTGTCTGTCTTTCAATTGGTGTATTTTAAATATTCACATATGAAGTAATTGTTAATATAGTTGGATTAATGTCTACTGTGTTTGTAACTGTTTTCTGTTTGTTGCTCCTTTCCTTTGTTTCCTTTTTATCATCTCTATTTCTGATTTCTCTGATTTTAAATGACCATTTCATATAACATTTTCTTTCTTCTTTTAGCACATTAATTATACTTCTTTATAAAAAATTTTGCTTTTGTGATTTTCCTAGAGTATGAAATATACATTTACGACAAATCTAAGTCCTCTTTTAAATTGTACAATACTGCCTCACAGATAATGCAGGTATATTTTTCTTCTCTGGCTTCTTTTCAGATTTTCTCTTTGTTTTTGGCTTTGTGTAGTTTAAATATGATATGGTTAGGTATTTTTTGGCATTTATCTTGTTTGCTATTCTCTGAGCGTCCTGGATCTGTAGCATGTTGTCGTAAGTTGTTATTGAAAACTTTTAGCCATCATTACTTCAAGTATTTCTTCATCTCCTTTCTGTCTGTATTCTCTTCTAGTAATTCCTTACACTTATGCTACTACTTTTTAAATTGTTGCATAGTTCTTGATATTCTGGTCATTTGAAAAATGTTCATTTCCCCCTTCTATTTCAGCTTTGTAAATTTCTATTGGCCTAACTTTAAGTCAGTGGTTCTTTTTATATTATTAACTTTCTTATTTTTAATTATTATGAGTACATAATAGTTATATTTATAGGGTACATGTGATGTTTTGATATAGGCACACGATGTGTATTAATCAAATCAGGGTAATTGGGGTTTCCATAACCTCATTTTTGTGTGTTAGGGACATTTCAATTCCACTGTTTTATTTATTTTGAAGTATACCATAACTTCTTGTTGATAATAGTCATTTTGTTGTGCTATTAAATATTATCCATTCTGTCTAAGTATCTATATTTTTGCACCCATTAACTGTCCTGATTTTATTATCCCTTCCCTGTTACCCTCCCAGCCTCTGGCAACCATGATTCTAAACTCTGTCTCCATAAGGTCAATTGTTTCAATATTTAGCTCCAACATACGAATGTGTGAAATTTGTCTTTCTGTGCTTGGCTTATTTCATTTAACATAATGTTCTCCAATTCTATCCATGTTGCTGCGAATGACACTGTTTCATTCTGTTTTATGGCTTAATAATATTCCATTGTGTATATGTACCACAATTTCTTTATCCATTCATCTTTTGATGGACACTTAGATTAATTCCATATTTTGGCTATCGTGAATAGTGCTGCACTCATGGGAGTGCAGATATCTTTTCAATGTGCTGATTTTCTTTCTTTTGGGTATATACCTAGCAGTGGGATTTGCAGGGTCATATGTAATTCTTTTAGTTTTATGAATAATCTCTTTACTGTTCTCCATAGTGGTTGCACTAATTTACATTTCCACCAACACTGTATGAGGGGGCCCCTTTCTTCACGTTCTCACCACATTTGTTATTGCCTGTCTTGTTGATAAAGCCATTTTAACTGGTGTGAGAATATATCTCACTGTAGTGTTGATTTGCATTTCTCTGATAACTATGTTGCAAAATTTTCATATACCTCTTGACCATTCATATGTCTTCTTTTGGGAAATGTCAGTTCAGATCTTTTCCCATTTTTAATCAAATTATTTGATGTTTTCCTGTT
This sequence comes from Eulemur rufifrons, assembly GCF_041146395.1. NCBI lineage: Eukaryota > Metazoa > Chordata > Mammalia > Primates > Lemuridae > Eulemur > Eulemur rufifrons. The sequence goes on from NC_090989.1 coordinate 41,926,651, forward strand.
GAATAGTGGAACTACTTATATATTCTGGTTATTAATCCCTTGGTAGAAGGCTATTTTGAAAATATTTTCTCCCATTCTGTGGATTGTCTTATCATTCTGTTGATTGTTTCTTTTGCTGCGCAGAAGATTTTTAGCTTGATGTGATCCCGTTTGTTCAAATTTGCTTTTGTTGCCTGTGCTTTGTGGGTATTCTTCAAGAAGTCCTTGCCCAGACCAGTGTCCAGAAGCATTTCCTCAATGCTTTCTTTCAGCAATTTCATAGTTTCTGACCCTAAATTTAAGTCTTTAATCCATTTTGATTTTATTTTTGTATATGGTGACAGATAAAGATCAAATTACTTTCTTCTGCGTATGGATATCCAGTTTTTCCAGCACCGTTTATTGAAGAGACTGTCCTTTACCCAATATATGGTATTGGCAACTTTGTTGAAGATAAGTTCACTACAAATATTTGGATTAATTTCTGGGTTCTCTATTCTATTCCATTGGTCTATGTGTCTGTTTTTATGCCAGTACCATGCTGTTTTGGATCCCACAGCTCTATAGTATAATTTGAAGTCAGCTAATGTGATTCCTCCAGTTTTGTTCTTTTTGCTCAGGATGACTTCAGCTTCAGCTGTTTGGGGCCTTTTGTGGTTCCATATAAAATGTTAGGATTATTTTTCGTATTTCTATGAAGAACCACATGGGTATTTTGATGGTAATTGCATTGAATCTGTAGATTACTTTGGGTAGAATGGACATTTTGTCCATATTGATTTCTCCAATCCATGAGCATGGAATATCTGTCATTTTTTTGTGTGTCCGCTTCAATTTCTTTCATCAGTGTTTTACAGTTTTCATTGTGGAGATTTTTTGCTTCTTTGGGTAAGGTCATTCTTAGGTATTTTATTTTATTTGTAGCTATTGTAAATGGGATTACTTTCTTGGTTTCTTTTTCAAGTCTATGGTTCACTTCTCTTCTATATCCATAATACTGATGAGTCCATCAAAGCATTCATTTCTGTTACTGTGTTTTTAATTTCTAGCATTTTCTTTCAATTCTTTCTTAGATGGAATATTTTTCTGTTGAAATTACCTATCTGTTTCTCATGTCTGATTTTTAAAATTAACATAACTCATAAATTAACATAACTCATAGTCATTTTACATTCTCTGATCATTTCAAAAGTTGTATTATAACTGAATCTATTTTTGATGCTTGCTCTGCGTTTTTAAACTGTATTTTTTTCTTATGTTAACATGCCTTGTACTTTTTTGTTGAATGTTGAATATGCTGAATTGATAATAGAAACTTAGACAAATAAGCCTTTCTTGTGAGGTTCTATGATTATCTGACTAGGAGTTGAGATACTGGGTTGAAGTGGTTTATATTTGACATACGTATAGGTACCCCAGGCTTCATTTTCTTTTAGTGTCTTCATTTGGTCTCCCCTGTTGTTTTTGAGTCCCTAAAAATGTCTTCTGAAATAGAGTCTGCACCTTGCCACTGTTTTGTTTTTTAGATGAGGCTATTGTAAAGTCTTCTCTCCCTTTAGTCTGCTTGTTATAAACAATGCTCTGTGTATATTTCAAATGGTTAATTTTTTGCTCCCCCATCCCTCAAATAGGACATTTTTTGACTCTTCAATGTGAGAAACCTAGTGAAGTTCCTGGATATGCTTGTGGAGAGTCCTGTAGGAGTGTAGACCCTGGAATTATTCCATTCTCATTTTAGTCCACACTCTACCTCCAGTGATTCATCAGAATTACCATTTAAGTCTTTCTCCATCTCACCTCTCCAAACCTTTGTTCCATTTCTGTTTTACATTTACTTTAACATGTCATAAACTACAAAATACCTTTTCTATTTTTGTTTTTTAATTATCTTTGAGGAGATTTAAAATTAAGGAAATATAGTATTTCTTATTTACTCACATATGGACCACTTCTGTTACTGCTGATTCCTTTCTGTAAATCCAAATTTCCATCTGGTGTATTTCTTATGCTTGAAAAACTTTTTAAACTTTTTTCTTTTTTAGTGCAAATCCCTTGGTAATTAATTCTGTTAGCTCTTTATGTCTGAAAAGCTTTCCTTTCATCTATATTCTTAAAAGATACTTATATATTATATAGAATGTAGGTTGACAGTTTTTTTTTGCTTTTTACTTTTTTCAGCACTTTAAGATGTTGCTACACCAACTTTTTCTTTTGTTGTTTCTCACGAGAAATGTGCCGTCATTGTTTTCTTTCTTCTTTGGTATGTAATGTGTCCTTTTTCTGGTTGCTTTCAAGAGTTTCTCTTTATTTAGTTGTTTTGAACAATGTAATTATGGTATACGTTCATTTTAATTTCTTTTTATTTAGTAATATTAAATTTTCATTTTGTTCATCTTCTTGAATATGTAGGTTGATAGTTCGATCACACTTGAAAAAAATTGGACTTTATTTCTTTAAATATTTTTCTATCATTCCCCATTCTTTCTGTTCTTTCATGGATTGCACAATAGTAGAAGTTTCCCCAGAGATCACTGATGCTCTATTCACTTATTGGCAGTATTCAGTTGTGGACTGGAGAAGAGAATTCTCTGCAGATATATAGGCTCTTTCTTTTTTTTTTTTTTTGAAGTGGGGGAATATTTTTATTTATTTATTTATTTATTTTTATTTCAGCTTATTATGGGGGATACAAAAGTTCAGGTTACATACATTGCCCATGTACCGCCTGTCCCCCCAAGTCAAAGCTCCAGGCGTGTCCGTTCCCCAGACAGTGTGCATTGCATTCATCATGTAGGTATACACCCATCATGTAGGTATACACCCATCCCCTCCTCGCATCCCCCCCCCCCAGTCAGCACCTTCAAGCATGACCATTCCCCAGACGGTGCACAACGCACTCATCATGTAGGCAAACACCCATCCCCTCCCCCCACCCCCCACCTCAGTCTGATATCCGATTGGTATCATTCCCAGATGTGAATTTAGGTGATGATCAGGGAAACCAATTTTCTGGTGAGTACATGTGATGCTTGTTTTTCCATTCTTGGGATACTTCACTTAATATAATGGGCTCCAACTCTCTCCAGGAGAACCATAGAGATGTCGTATCTCCGTTATTTCTTATAGCTGAGTAATACTCCATGGTATACATATACCACAGTTTACTAATCCATTCATGAATTGATGGGCATTTAGGTTGTTAAATTTCTCAAAAGAGGACATAAGAATGGCTAACAAACATATGAAAAAATGCTCAACATCCCTAATCATCAGAGAAATGCAAATCAAAACTACAATGAGATATCACTTAACTCCAGTGAGAATGGCCTTTATCAAAAAGTCCCAAAACAACACATGTTGGCGTGGATGTGGAGAGACAGGAACACTCATACACTGCTGATGGGACTGCAAACTAGTGCAACCCCTGTGGAAAGCATTATGGAGATACCTTAAACAGATTCAAATAGACCTACCATTCGATCCAGCAATCCTATTGTTGGGCATATAGACTCTTTCTTTTGCTAACTTCTCCTCTCACGGATTCCTCCATGCTTGTATGCTTGTCTGCTAATTTAAGTTTCCTTATCTGCCAATTTTCCTTCCTAAATATTTTACATTCTCAACTCAGAGTGAACAACAGGGTCTATTTGGTTTCCTTATACCTACACTGTGGCCTGACAACTCTCTCTAGTAAGCTGGGATAATAGCATTGCTCACCTAATTTGTTTTTCTTCTATCAGGGATCATTGTTCTGTGATCACTGTATCTAATACCTGAGAACTGTTATTTAATATGATTTTTTCATTATTTAATTGTTTAATGAGGGAGGTAAGCCTGTTACTCTATCCGGCTAGAAACAGAAAAGCTTAAGTTCCGATACTTTGGGGCATACTACATCTCTCGCTCTCATTCTGTGTGTGTGTATGTTAAATCATCATCATATCTTAGAATATCCTTACCCTAGGGTATTGTTTTAGTTTTTCAAATAAATCATACATGATTCTGTAGCTTTTACTTTTCTATATTAAGTTCTGAAAGACTTTCCCTTCACAGATATTTAATAAATACTAATCTGTATTTTCTCAATAATTCTTTTTGTTATTCATATTACTTGTTGCTTATGGTTTAATATCTGTAATATTTTCTGCAAAATTAATACTTTTCTTTCTGCATTTAATCTGGTTGTAGTTTGCTTTATGTGTTTGTTTACAAAGCCTGAGGCTTTTTCTTTACAACCTGAATGAGCACCGAGAAAGTCCAAATTCTCTTTTCTGGGTTAATTTGTTTTTGACAAGTTTTTTTATTATTATTTCAAAATTTCTTGGGTGGAACTGTTTCTTGTTACACAGATGAATTGTATCATACTGAAGTCAGGGATTTCAGTGTACCTGTTACCAGAGTAATGTACATTTTATCAAATAGGTAGATTTCTATCCCTCACTGCCTTCCCACCCTCCCCTCTTCTTAGTATTCAGAGACTATTATCTTAAGTGCAGTATCTCAGAAATGAAAAACAAACACCACATTTTCTCACTTATAAGTATGAGCTGAACAAGAGATATATATGGCCATAAAGTGGTGTAATGGTTTTGGCAAATTTTGGTTAGATGTTATAATTTTATTTTCATTCCATTGGGAAGAAAAGTCACTCTTTACTTAGAAGTAGGTAGAAGTTGGTGCTGAAATGAACTCAGTTTCAATGCATTCTCTGTAAAACCATTAAAAACACCTGGGCAATACTACCTAATTTAGTATTTTGGGATCAAAAAAGTTGTGATTTATAATGTTACCAATATTCTTTGATTTAATGAAAACTCTGGAGAATTTACATATCATATATTAAGTAACTTAAAGTGTTTTTAAAGTACAGAAGATTATAAGCTCTTAAAGTATGGCATTAAAATTGCACTTGGTGTTTAAATCAAAATCATCTATCCTTTTCTGTCCTTTGTTATCTGTCATAATCTATCTGTGCTGTATAAATGCTTTACCTCTCCATCCATGTACTACCTTTCATTATCTCCTCACTATTTTTAATTAGCTGAGCATTTTGTAGCACCAGCAGAATATTAACTAATATGTGTTCCTTGATGAATGTTACCATAATGAATAAATGTTTATTAAAGACTTATTTGTATAGTATTTTATCAGGTATGTTGATAGTTATTGAACAAAAATGAGAGGTTGCGTCAGTTGTTTCTGTCACAAAATGATCTTCCTCATGTATTACTCCATTTTCTAATAGCCTTTTTCATTGCATAAATTTAAAATATTCTTCATATGATATTTTTTCATAATGAAGGACATCTTTCTACATTCCATTTTAAAATCCCTCAAAATGCTCAGTTATCTGTCTATATGCCCTCCCTAAAAAAGTTTCAAATAAGGATCATGAATAAATGTGTCTTGGCATTTTGTGGAGTTGAACTTTGGGTATAAAAGGAATTATAAAATGCCATATGGTTCTCCTCTATAATGGAATTGTCCTCTCATTTTTCACCTGCCAGCTGAGAGCTCTTCACCTTCCTATCAAATTCACCTCCAGTTGTTGATTGTTGATCATTAATCACAAAGATGGCATTTGCCTTGCAAAGATATAGCCACAGGTAGTGTGGCAATAGAAAAAATAAATATTATGCATTCGATACGTAGGTTAGTAATGTGAATATTCTTACTAATGATAGTGTAGGTAAAAACAAATTTTCATCTGGAAAACACACATGGAATATATCCCCATAATACTTGTTATCCTTCAGATAAATGTAATTCATTTACTATAGTTTCCCCCAAAAGAGTGCTTAATTAAAATAAAATATTGTAAATAAAGTATTTTTGTACATTTATGTAAATAACTTGCTATATGTTATAAGTTAGAAAAAATACTAACCCAATATATTAGACTAAAGATGTACTAGAATAGGTTTCCTGATAAAAATTCACATTAGTGTTATTTCTTTTTCTAGTTCATTATTTATATCTGCTCAAGAAAATTATTATTAGAAGAATGATTTCCATAAAAGTATCTCTTTCTGCTGTTTTTATTTTTAGTTTTTTCTCATTAAACTTTGTTTTAATGGGTCTCAAAATTCTGTGACAGATTTTTGGTCAAGTTGTTTCCATTACAAATTACTGATTTTAAAAACTAATAACTTAAAACTGCCGCACAAAAAGAAAAAAAAATGGTCTACAAAACAGTCTCCTTTCCTTCTGAAGGTTTTAAGATGCATTGTGATCATTAACAAGTTTTTTACTATTAAACCTAAATGGCCAATTGAAACAAACAGTTCTGAGACCATTTTTCCACCACTGATTAAGACTGGGGTAGCAGGTATTAGGGACAACATTCACTTAATCTTCTGAGGTTTCTGGGCAGACTTGGTGATCTTGCCAGCTCCAGGATCCTTCTTGTCCGCTGCTTTGATGATTTTATTTTGATTGGCAATGGGGCAATCTGCAAGAGACTTGTGTCCATAAACTTCAGAATTTAGAATTTAGAGTTTATTGTCAGCAACCAACATGTATCAATAAGTAGAAGTTCTTAAGCTGCCCTTGCCTTATAAAGGGAGAAATAAAGATTTTCTTAAAAACATGCTCCTCTGAAGAACAAAGTATTCAGGACAACTATAGTAGTTTTCTAGAGCTGCTATAATGAAGTACTACAAAGTGGGTGGTTTAAACAACAGAAATTTATTGTTTCACAGTTCTGAAGGCTAGAAGTCCAAAACTGAGGTGTTGGTATGGTTGGTTCTTTCTGAGGACTGTGAGAGCAAAACTCTTCCATGTCTCACGCCTAGCTTCTGGTAGTTGTCTGGCATTCTTTCGCATTCCTTGGGCTACATAAGTATTACCTAATTTCTGCCTTGATGTTTATTTGGTGTCTTTCCTGTGTGCATGTCTGTGTCCAAGTTTTTCCTTTTAATAAGGTCTTTAATTATAGGGCTATTGGCTCACCCTCCTTTAGTATGACCTTATCTTAACTAATTATATCTGCAAGGACCATAGTTCCCTATAAGGTCATATTCTGAAGTACTGGAGATTAGGTCTTCAATATATGAATTTTGGAAGGATGCAATTTAACCCATAACACTAACCAACAAAGCAGGTTAATAATAATTAGTTTCAGATTGTATGTGTACACAATATGCATTCAGTTATTAGCTTTTCCAAAATATTTTTTTGTAATAAAATCTTCCTTGTGGTTTTTCTTTTTTTTTTTTTTCATATCAATCAAGAAACTACTTGGTCTAAATAGCAATGCAATTACAAATAAACCTAAAGATTTTAATATCACATCACTGATACTTAAAGGCAAAAGAAAAGGAATACTTAATAATTATAAGGTATGTTCAAATATACCTAAATTAAAAGATCTAGTTGATCTGCATAATTTTTAGGCTACTTCCCTAATGTGTAATTTGTATCAACTTCAGTTCTTACTTTTCTAGTTTAGTAAAGCAATGTAGCTTTCTATTATAATGGAACTCAATCCTTAGGAGAAAATTGAAAGGAACTCAGCTAAACCATATATTTATTTAAATACATCTGTATAACTATATGAAAAACATATATATATATATATATATATGATTTCCAAAATGGAGGAAATACGGCTATATATGTACTTGCCATTTTTCTCTATGTCAATCAGATTTGCTTATATAATTATGACTTTACATATCTACTTTTTTCATAAACATCAGTTTCCCAGAAATACATTAATCATAATTAATAAATTATAACATACTTTCATTATTGTTTGATCCATGGCTCTCTTTTATAATTACATAATTGCATATATATTTGTAAGGGTTTGTAAATTAATGTATACCCATGAGATCTGTCAATATGAACGTATCACCCAGTAGAAGAATTAGAATATTCCCAAAAAGTGACAAAATATTCCATGTTCTTGCCAGTCCCACATGAATCTTATTGTGGCATTTTATATGTAATATATATTAGACATATTAATTAGGCATACATTTATACTTACATGTACTTATTATATGTGTATATACACACACACATATTTTTCATACGTATTATTGTCTATAGAGTGATTACTGTTTATCTTTCCATTTTCTAAACCTTTATAAAGGGGGAACCATGCTATTTGTAAACTTTTAGTACATTCCCTTTTTAATCAAATTATGTCAATGATCTATTTGCTTTGTTTTCTCTGCAGCTCCAATTTATTCACCTTGATGGCTGATTAATAGTTCATTATATTGCTGAGTAGTCACACAATGGTTATATTCTATTTTTTGAATATAACAAAATGTATTCAACTATGGTTCTGCTGATTAGCATTTGGAGGCTCCCTCTCCACAAGATCTTGCTAATATCACCAGTCTTGTTCTGAACATTATTTCCTACATCTCTTGGTGCACAATTGAATGAGTTTCTATGAAATACATACCTAGCAATGGAAATCTGGGTTGTATGTATGAATATACACATTGTCAGACTTTCTTCTAAAGTGTTTGCAGCAATTTCCATATCCACCAGCAATAGATGCGAGGTCCTGTTGATTTCCTACTCTTCAAGGCTCAACATTTTCAGACTCCTTAATATTTACCATTGGATATAAAACTGTATTTCATTGTGATCTGGAGTCTTATTTCCTGATCACTAATCAGGATAAATATGTTCTAATGTGTTTATTGGTTATATATGTTTTCCCTTTTGTTAAAAATATTTTCATTTCTTTTGCTCATTTTTCTATTAATTTTTGTTCCTTATTGGGTTATTTTGAAAATTTTCTGGTCCTCTTCCTTTTTGTGTGTGCTGTAGTTACCTTCTACCACCTAGTAACCTCTTTTCCCTTCCTAAATGTGTCTTTTGATGAACATAAATTGTTCATATAAACATAAGAAAAATAATTCATTATTTTTTATAGTTAGTGCTACATAATTAGTGCTGACTAAAAGAAACATATCCACCTAAACTTTCTATTGAAGTTTAAAACACGTGTTTTTGCTATTTAAGTTACCACACATTTTGAATTAATTTCCTTCTAGTGTCTAAAGTAAGAATCCAATTTTATTTCATTTTATTCTGAAAACAATACAATTAGGTATATTTATTAAATATTCTCTCATTTCACTAGTAATCTTCCATATTGCAATTGCAACATCCAAATTCTAAATATGTGTGGATAGATATGTTTTAAGGGAATTTATTCCATTCTTGATCAATTTGTCTTTGTGGCCGGGTGCGGTGGCTCACGCCTGTAATCCTAGCACTCTGGGAGGCCGAGGCGGGTGGATTGCTTGAGGTCAGGAGTTCGAGACCAGCCTGAGCAAGAGCGAGACCTCGTCTCTACTAAAAATAGAAAGAAATTATCTGGTCAACTAAAGATATATATAGAAAAAATTAGCCGGGCATGGTGGCACATGCCTGTAGTCCCAGCTACTTGGGAGGCTGAGGTAATAGGATCACTTAAGTCCAGGAGTTGGAGGTTGCTGTGAGCTAGACTGACGCCACGGCACTCACTCTAGCCCAGGCAACAGAGCGAGACTCTGTCTCAAAAAAAAAAAAAAAATTTGTCTTTGCATCAGTGCCAGACTGCTTCAAATCTTATGATTTCATGATATGCTCTAATATCTGGAAATTGAATTTTATCCTCTATACTCTTCTGTAAAAATAGCTTATCAATATCTTAGCTCTTTACTTTTTTAAATATATAACAATTTGTACTGATTTTACTTTACAGATTGAAATTGATTTTAATCTGTAGATCTATTTGAGAAGAATGGACTTTAATATTTTTTTCTTCATGTACAAGTCATATCTATTTAATATTTTAATGGCTCAATAAAATGGTCTAATTTTGCACATAGAAATTTTGAACATTTTCTTATACTTATTTCTAATTAGTTCAGATTTTCTGGTATTATAAATGCTCTCTTCCTCTTAAATATATTTATAATTTATTAAAAATAACTTTAAAAATTAATAGATATTATACATATAAAACATACCATGATTTCTGGAACCTATAAATATATTACATTACATGGCTAAGGAGAATTACAATTTCAGATTAATGTTGCTAATCAACTGATCTTCCAATTGGGAGGTTATGGTGGACTATCCCACTGGGCCCAAAGTAATCACAAGAGTTCCTATAAGTGAAAGAGAGAGACAGAATTGGGAGCGCCAAAGAGATGGCAACACTGGATAAATTAACCTGATATTATTGGCTGTGAAGATAAAGAAATAGGGCCTTGAGCCAGTAAGTGCCAGCAGCCTCTATAAGCTAGACAAGGTAAGAAGCAGATGTTTTCCTAGAGCCCCTAGAAGGAATGCATTCCTGCCAACACCCTGATTTTAGCCCAGTAATACCCATTTAGTATTGTGACCTACAGGAAAATAAGATAGCAAATTTTTGTTGTATTTGGACACTAAGTTTGTGGCACTTTTTTTTACCTCATCTCTACTTAAGCTAGTAGAGAAATAAATTAAAAATTTATATACTCTTGCATAGCAATCAAAATCATTTTTCTTAACCACTAAAGTAAATTATATTCAATCTTTATTTCCAGAACAACTGTGCAATTTCCCAACATATAATTTACCTATTAATTTGTCTTTTACTCAACATTTTTTCTATGATCCATATTTTCTTCACTGTAGTATGTCTTACAACAGCTTTTTACAATAATGATGATATTGATGAAGCAGTTGCTATTCCTCAAGTGTCTCCCTCTGCCAGACACATACTACATATACTTTGTATATTGACATCATGGTTCCACAGTAGATATTGTTCTCTCAGTGAGAAAATATGCTCAGAGAGCATGTATAAGATTTATAACACAAGAAAATAGCAGAATCACAACTCACAGCCAAAAAAAAAATTATTAATACCCAAAGCCTACATGCAATCTGAGTTTCCCCATTAACCATGCTGCTTCCCTCACTTGAATGCAGTCACTCTTCTTGGATCATAAACTGCAAGAACTATTCTAACTCTACAAATCAAAAATTGTCTGTGTCTGTTGGAAGCTATCTAACTTAACCCTGCTTAACTGAAGAGAAACTTCATTCCTTTGGTAAGCTTTTCTGGATATTCACAGAGGTATTTATTCCTGAACTTCTTAAACCATTCTAGTTCTTTTCTTGTAGAAAGGAAATAAAACTCTATAACCCTCAATATTCTTGGATATTTTGCATTTTGCCTTTTGGATCACAGCCCATGCCTAAAATCCCAGCCTAGGAGACGAGGTCCAAATGGCTACCCTTTATCCAACTCCATGCATCATTCATTAATGAAAACTAGAATGTAGAATTAATTTACAAAACACAATATTAATAAAAACTTCACCTTTTATGTGATAATATATTAACCCTAACCACTATATAAAATAGTTCCATCTTAGTTACTTCCAAAGCATTACACATTTCTTTTAAGGCCCCAACTTTAATTTGGTTAATAGAAATTTCTTATACCAATTCCTTATACCACCTTATAATATCTGTTTCTGTTGAAAATGTGCATTTGTTTGTGTTTCTTTCATTTTTTTTTTTTTTTTTAAGATGGTGTCTTGCTCTATTGCCCAGGCTAGAGTGCCATGGCCTCAGTCTAGCTCACAGCAACCTCAAACTCCTGGGCTCAACCGATCCTCCTGCCTTGGCCTCCCGAGTAGCTGGGACTACAGGCACACACAACTATGCCTAGCTAATTTTTTCTATTTTTAGTAGAGACGGGGTCTCACTCTTACTCAGGGTGGTCTCAAACTCCTGAGCTCAAGTAATCCTCCTGCCTCGGCCTCCTAGAGTGCTGGGATTATAGGTGTGAGCCATTGCACCTAGCCTGTTTCTTTGATAATTCAATGGGAAGAAGGAAAAGAGCTAGCTATCATAATAATTCATATAGTTTATTTTTTTCTGTTTTTCTACATAAGTGAAACAACATTCCAATCTTAATTCACCTCCCAAAGAGTCTCTTCCATGAAAATATTGAATTGAAATACAAAATGGGCACTCTATTCTCTTACCTCCTAAAACTTAGATTTGTCTATTTCTTGATGAACACTTTTTTCTGAAATATCAATCTTGTGTGTGCTTTGTTTAAAAACTAATCAAAAGCCTAATATCTCACACATTTGTAAAACTCTTGTAAAATTTTAAAGGTAACCTCACAGTCTTAGTGAGTACAATGAACTCTTACAACTTGAAAGTTATAGCAGAAAACTTCACATTTTATAATTTTTATGCAGATTCATTGGCACAAATGTTAAAAAGAATTTAAAATAGAATTTATTATACACATTATTAAAGAAAAATACCAAAAAAAGAAAAAATATATATTAATAAAAGTATTTTTGAATATTAATGATCATGGAATAGCTTTGTGAAGTCAAAAATAACATTACTTTCCAGATATAAAATAATGTGTAGTAAACTTACTTGCTATTAACTAATAAACAGAATAGAGAAACTTTTTTTTTTTTTTTTTTTTTTTTTTTTTTTTTTTGTTGAGACAGAGTCTCACTTTGTTGCCCAGGCTAGAGTGAGTGCCGTGGCGTCAGCTTAGCTCACAGCAACCTCAGACTCCTCGGCTTAAGCGATCCTACTGCCTCAGCCTCCCGAGTAGCTGGGACTACAGGCATGCGCCACTATGCCCGGCTAATTTTTTCTATATAGATTTTTAGTTGTCCATATAATGTCTTTCTATTTTTAGTAGAGACGGGGTCTCGCTCAGGCTGGTCTCGAACTCCTGACCTTGAGCAATCCACCCGCCTCGGCCTCCCAGAGTGCTAGGATTACAGGCGTGAGCCACCGCGCCCAGCCCAGAATAGAGAAACTAACACATCACTTAACAAGTGAATTTTCCAAATTAACTATGCATTAAAATCAACTTGAAAAGCACTCTGCTACACTAAATAATAAATTTTAAATATTTATTTACACCATTGCATTTTATGCTTTCATAATCATACATAAATTCCTTAAATATTGGAACCAATTTAGCAAATAACTTCAATATTATAACTTGTATTTTTGTTAATCAGAAACTTAAGCTTTTTTCCAATTCTAAAGGAATGTAATTTCTTTATTTAGAGATGTATTACCTTTTTTGTCTTTGTTTTTAAATGAGCTTTACATTGTTATTCTAATCAGAATTTTTTTATGACAAACAAAGATGTACAAATAAAAACTCTCATACAAAATATATGTAGTATAACTATATGCTAGTCAAAGTAATACATTTTGTTTCCAGTTCTATCCAATCAGTTCTCACTTTATTGTGTTTAAAAACATCCAGGATAAATGTAATACAATGGTAGTTTCACATAAAATTCTCTTCATAATTTAATTTTTCTACTTGACCTTCCATTGCAAGCACCATACGAACTAATTCAATTGGATTTTTCACCATTTCCTGACCACATCATTTCTTTCTAAGTGTTCAAACCTTTTAAAAAATTCCTCTAAACTTGCATACTCTCCTTATATCTCAAAATTATTTTCCACATCCATATTGAAAGTGATTTCTTTGTTAACCACATTCACAAATAGCGTTGAACAAGGATTGTGCAATTTACTGTGGAAATTCTCTAATTTACTGTGGAATATTTCCAGTTGGAAAAATATGAAAGCAGTTCCACATTAACGGATAAGAATTTAATATTTGCAGATTCATTATTAAAATATTTAAGAGTTTCTCTTTGCATGATTAGTTGTTCTAGTTCTTCAACTTGTAGGTCAAAACACAATGATTGAAAGCCTTGTGCCTCCACACTGTTTTCCAATGGTACATGTTTTATTTAATATCAATGTTACTCAAAACAAATGCATAAGCAAGGAAGGGAATAATCTCAGTTTGAAAATATATTTATCTTTAGTTCCTGAATATGCCTACTTTATTGAACTAGGCAGTTAATATAATAACAGGTCTTTTGTGTAAAAAAGACCTAAGCCATATTAACATTTCTATTATTTATCATTTGGCTTAAACTTTGATTTTTTTCATCTGTTTTGTTGTTATTATTTATTTGATAGTTATTTGAGTATCTACTATGTGCTTTATTCATAGTGTCTCGTACAGTTTTTTAAAATAACCCTTTCTTCATGGACAAACAGATAAGCAATGACAATAATAAATAATTTAGTTGTACAATATGTAAGGAGAAGATAATTGCTATAGAAAAAATCAGCATGGCAAAGTGATATTAAAATGTGGGGCTGAAATGACAAGTTATACTTTTAAGTGTAGGATTAAGAAAAGTTTCACTCAAAAGCTACAGAGCTATGGCTTTGTCTCCAAAACATAGTGTTTCAGACGGAAGTATAGCTAGTGAAAAGGTTTGAGGCAAAGTAAATGCTTTACATGTTCTAGAAAGAGAAAGAAGGTAATGAAGTTGGGAGACGTGAGCAGGAAAGAGATTATCCACAGTGGTGTAAAATACAGTTAGAGAAAAAGAGGAAAACCACTTCACACTGTGCCTTTAAGAAAGGGATTTTCTATTTTTTTTAGTCTGAAAATGTTTCATGTACATCAAATAAAGTTTATTCATAGCTATAATAAAACAAATTAGGTAATGATTTTTTAAGGATACATACCAACTGTACATATTTATGGGATACAATATGATGTTTTGATATATTTATACATTGTATAATGATCAAATCATGGTATTTAGTGTATCTATCATCTTAAACATTTATCTTTTCTTTGTTGTGAGAACATTGAATGTCCTCTCTTCTGGCTATTTTAAATATATAATGCATGATTGTTAGCTATAGTCACCCTACTGTGCAATAGAGTACCACATCTCATTCCTCCTAACTATAACATTGCACCAGCTGAACAACCTCTCCCCATCTCACCCTCCCATTTATTCTCCCCAATCTCTAGACACCGCTATATTAATCTCAACTTCTATGAGATCATTTTTTTTAGATTTCACATGAGTGAGATCATGCAGTATTTATCTTTCTGTGCCTAGCTTATTTCACCTAACATCATGTCCTCCAAGCTCACCCATATTGCTGCAAATGACTGTATTTCATCCTTTTTATGGCTGAATAAGATTCCATTATGTATATATGTTACATTTTTTTTTATCCATTCATCCATTGATGGGCATTTAATTCCATGCCTTGGCTATTGTAAACAGTGCCGCAATAAACATGAGAAAACAATGAAACCAGACCCCCTATCTCTCACCATATACAAAGATCAATTCAAAATGGATTAAGAGTTAAGTGTAAGACCCAAAACTATGAAACGGCTAGAAGAAAACATAAGAGAAATATTACATGACATCAATCTGGTTAAAGATATTTTAGAAAAGACCTCAAAAGCACAAGCAACAATAGGAAAAATAGAAAAATGGGATTAGATCAAGTAAAAAAATCTTCTGCACAGCAAAAGCAATCAACAGAGTGAAGAGACAAGCTACAGAATGGAAGAAAATATTTTCAAATTATGTACCTGATAAGGATTTAATATCCATAAATTATAAGGAACATAACAGCAAAAAAAAATCTGATTAAAAAGTGAGGAAAAACCCTGAATAGACATTTCTCCAAAGAAGACATACAAATGGCCAACAGGTATATGAAAAAGAGTGAGATTTTGAGTATTGCTTTCAATGGAATTGTGTGAATTATGTGAATATTTAAATTTTATTGCTTTTAGAAATATTTGAACTTATAAACAGCATGTTGTTTTAAATGTTGAATGTATAAATGCATGTGTATATACTTGCAAATTTGGGCAGTCGAACACATTTTGCAGCTATACTTCTTTATATACAAAAATATAAAATCTAGGACAGTTTAAAGAATATATTATATAGCATGGACAATTTCTGTAATGACACTCTTAACTTGTTTAATACACACATATTATTTATCCACTCTTTCAACTAGAATTACCCACTAGACTCTAATAATAATCAGCAGATTTACACATTTGTACAGTAGCTGCCATTATTTGTAAGTCCTACCCAAAATTTTAGTGCTTTAATATACTCCCAAAGCTATTAGCACAATTACTAATTAGACTGTTGGAGTGCTATTTTATGTACAGAAAGATAAAAGAGGATTTCATGAAGATACAGTTCCTTTTGCTATTTTATAGTTCACATACATTCAATTAAAAAAAGATTAGAGTTAAATGGGTTTCCCAATTATGGAAATTTTATACTGTAATAAAGAAGTGTATTTAGAAAAGAAATTGTATTATGAAAGTGCTACTTCAATATAAATAGAAAAGTATTTAATGGGGCATTTTTGTGTGCTGCATGAAAAATATATTATGCAATTGCAGCAAAAGAGAAGAGGTATACCAGCTCTTAAATATTGCTTATTATATGGAAATATGTGTACCTTCATGTGATGAAGTCAAAAAAATTTGATTCCACTGTAAAGTTGCCCTGCATTTTTGTTAAAAAAAAACAAAACATACCATTAATGCTTTCAGAATTATTTATCTTTCTTTCACTTAAAGGATTTTTCCCATGACTCAATTCAGCTTCATAATATACAATGATCCTGACATTCTGTGGTTTTCAAATGACATTACAGAAGCTTCCCAGCTTAAAATTAGTTTACTGTCAGTCTGTTACCAGGATGCTGTGAAGATATCACTAAGACCAGAGATGCAGTAGGGAAGTACTAAATCTTCTGAATTTTTTTTTTTTTTTTTTTTTTTTTTTGCTTATTGCTGTTATTTTATTACCTCCAACACAGATATTAGTCAAAGACTAAGAAATGTCAACCTTTTATCGTCAATCCATATATTATCAACTCTAAGCTTTAAAAGTAGTATGATGATAAATCTTTAATGCCATAATACATACAGATGAGGGGAACCTGTGAGCATTTGGTTATTATAAAAATAGGGGAAGAAAGATTTTATTTATTACAGCTTTATTGCAGCTTTATTTAATATCTGTTTGGAGAAGAAACAAAGAGCTGACCAAGCACTCCAGTTACTATGAATTGTTTTGATTCTGGATTTATGACTGAAGATTCAGTTTTCTCTGTTAGCTCTCAAGGCTACATAGGCCACACATACTAACCTATCCATTCATTTATGTCTTCATTAATCTTTTTAAAAAAGATATACTGAATTTCAAATAAAGGAAACATTATGCATGCTTCCAAGTATCTAATAGTTAAATATAAAGACAACAATTTTGTAAGTTAATAATTAAAACTTACCATGGAAAATACTATATTAGAGATATTTAAGGAGCATTTTACAAGTACGGAGAAGAGAGAGCGTTAACTCTAAAGTCACTTTTTGAGAATGGTAAACGATGTAACAATTTCTTGATAATATATTATTGCAGCATGAGTTGATTAATCTCTGAATGCTATTAAATGATCATATTTTATAGCACTTAATGTCTCTAACAAATGCATAACATATTGGGGTGCTCTTGTTATGCATCAAAGCAAAAGATTAGAAAAATATTAATTGGTGCAAAACACTAATCCTTTGTTGATGCATAAGGCTACCCGGTTATTGGCCAGTAAGTACAAGATGGCTACAGTTTCAATCTGGGTTCCCAGAAACTGACACTGATACAAGATTGATGTGAAAATAATTTGTTAAGGAGTTTTTTCAGTTGAAAAATGGTGGAGAATCAGGGCCTCAGGACTGAACATAGCAGGGAAGCAATCTAAAGGGAGCTGTGGAGACCATAAAGGTCACAACTCCAAGTTGTCCCCCATTAAGGGACAAGAGCGATAGTACATTTATTCTTCTCCACCCTCAAGTCATTGTTAAAGAGCTGTCTTAAGGTCATGGAAAGGGGTGATTTTCTAGGGACTTCTATTCATGTTACCCATAAGTAAAATAGGGCCTAGTATCCTAGGAACAGTTTATCAACACAGAGACCCAAGTGTTGATGATTAAAAGGATATGGGGGAGTGTTGACAGTATATACTCGATTCACTCTGGAATTCTCCACATTTTGAAGCTTTTTGGTTTTTTTTTAATTTTCCCTACAGAAAATTTATGTTGGTATTTTTTTTTTCAATTACCATCATCAAGAATTGTTAAGTGACTAAGGACTATATTTTTATTGAGCATGTTTATATAATTGTTACTAGGTAAATTTATGAATCAAGATTTGAAAATCTGAAAATTGAGAGGAAAAATGATAACTTTCCACCCATAGAAAATCCATATATTAGTCAAGTAAATGTCCTTTTTTTCTTATTTTACAGTAAATCTTAAATTCTTGGCATACCTAGGATACTGAAATTATTCTAATTATGACAGTGATTTTAAGGGATTTTGTAACTTAACTTTTATCAATTTCAATGAAAAAAAATGCTTATTGAACATGAGAATCCTGCAGCTGACACCATATTTAATGTTGAAACTTAAACACTTTGCCCAAGTTTGGAAACTAGGAACAGTTGTCCAGTCTCATCTGTTTTATATTATCATTTGTACAGGGGTTCCTAAAAAGTGAAATAAAGCAAGAAAAAGATGTAAGTATTGGAATTTTAAAAAATAATTTATTTGGAATGGCATGATTTCATACATAGGAAAATAGAAATAATATGCAAAAATAAGTTAGCAAAATTACAAAGTAAATTGCAAGATCACAGGACACAAAGTCAATGCAGTGTCAAAAATCAATTGCATTTATATGTTCCAGCATCAAACTATATTGAATATAAAAACTATGTATGTACAAGAGCATAAAAACATAAAAAGTGCAAGAGCTCTACATCAAAAATTTAAAAATTTCTCAGAGATTTTATAGAAAAAATTTAAATTGAGAGATATGCCATTTGCTTTTAATGAAAGATTAAAATTCATCAAAAATTACTTTAAAGATTCAAGGAAACATTAATGAACTCACTAAATATGCTCAACAAACATTTAAAAAATCAAGTATTAACTGAAGCAACAAATCTGACAAAATTAAATAATAAAATTATTCTGCATGTATATGTGTTTAATAACTCAGTAGTTGTCATGGAATGTCAAGAAGTTTTAACACAACTTGGAACTCTTTAGTTGTTTTTCACAAATACTTTTCATATTTTAAATTTTATTTTGCCAAAAGATATAGCTGTTACCAAGTGACAGATTGAAGTACATAGTTCCAAGTTTTCAAATTCTGAATCTAATCTGTAAGCCTGACATTCTAATCACTTGGTTTTTACTTTTAGTTTAAGAAAAAGTTATAGTCTGAATTTTCAGTATTTGCAATGTTCATATTGAACATTATGAATATAGTTAGAATATACATGATATATACAAATTTTCCTTTAGTGCATATACAATTGAAGACAAGCAAATAAGAAAAATACTTTTCTGTTCCCTAAGCAGCAGTGCCCTGTTTTTGGTAATCACTCCTCTAACATCTTCTGGGGAAGGTTATTTTGTTGAATCCAACTTGATTCAATTAATTTACAGTGCTATTAATGAGGTGTAATGTTTATGGTTCTATCTTGCTTCCTGCTTATACTCATTTCCTCCTACAGTGCTCAGAATGTCTCTCTACCATTGCTTTTCATATCTTTTCAGAGAGAGAACCTAATTTATTTCTTATTCTAAAGTCAGGATTATATTCTAAACACCATATCTCTGGACAAAATACCTCATTATTTTCATTGAAGCTAATCACATTTTAATTCATTAAATACAAGAAAAAGCGCTAGTCTAGATTATGAATCCTCATTTCAAACAGATTATTCACACTTAAATATCTTTTTATGTCAGAATAAAGTCTTCCCTTTCATACATTTTTAACAGCTTTATCGAGTTGTAATAGCCTTAAAATACACTGCATGTGTTGAAAATGTATAGGTGGGTATGTTTTGATTTTTAGATTCACCCATTAAACCATCACCACAATCAAGATAATAAATACAAAAACAACTCAAAACATGTCCTTGTGGCCCTTTGAAATCCCTCTTTCCAACCGTGCCTATCCCCACATCCCAAGGAAATAACTGAACTGTCTTTTGATAGTGTACATTACTTTTTATCTTACAAAAATGTATATTTAAATAGAATAGTAGAATATGTACTCCTTTTTTATTTGGCATCATTCATTTAGCATGATTATTTTGGAATTCATCCATGTCATAATGTGTATAAATAGTCCTTTACAATTTTTTCTGAATACTATTCCATTGTGTGGCTCCACTAAAGTATATAAATATAATTACCTTTGGGGTTCTTTCAAGTTTGTAGTTATTTCAAATAAATATACAATGAAAATTAGTGTATAGTTTTTGTACTGATTTTTTTTCTCTTAAACTTCAGAGTTGAATATGAGTAATATACTGGGAATATGATTAATTTTAAAGAAACTGAAAACTATTTTCCAAGTAACTATATGATTTTTAGAGTATAAGCAATAATATGTGAGAATTTTAATTGTTCTATATTCTTGCCAATGCTAGGTATAATCAGCTTTCTATTTTAAGATTATGTAATAGGCCAGTAGTGGTATCTCGTGTGTTAATGTGCAATTGACTAAAGTTTAATAATTTTGAATATTTGGTAATGCATCTTATAAATTCCTACATTCATTTTATACCTGTATATCTTCTTTTTGATGTGTCTGTTATCTGATATATAATTTGCAGTTTGTAGCTTGTCTTTTATCTCCCTTAAGAGTGATTTTGAAATGCATAACTCATAATTTCGATGTGGTCTACTTTATCAAGTGTATTTTTTTCCTTTAATTTTTTTTAATAATGTATCTAAGAAATTTTGCTTTCTCATGTTCCAAAAACATTCTTCTCTTTTCTTATAGAAATTTTATAATTTAATATTTTTACCTTTAGTCTATGGTTCATATTGAATTAATTTTTACCAAGATATGGACCAAGTTAATTTTTTCCCATAGAATTATAACACCATCTAATTATAACACCACCATTTGTAGAAAAACTTTCCTTTCTCCATTGAATTGTCTTTGCACTTTTATCTCAAATCAATTAAGCATATATACATGCATGTCTTTCAGAACTCTATTCTGTTCCATTGATGTATTTGTGTTTCTTTATGCTGACAGCACCTGTTTTAATTACTGGAGCTCTATAATTGAGGTAATCAATATTTTAACTGTATACATACAATTTAAAATTGTTTCTGCTTCCTAGATCTTTTGTATTTATGTATGAATTTTGGAATGATATTGCCATTTTTTTTTTTTTTTTAAATAAAGGTCAGTTAGGATTTGGGTTGAAATCATGTTGAATCTACAGATCAATTTCTGGCAATTACTATCTTAACAATAACGAGTTTTCCAATACATTAACAAGGTATATATATATATATATATATATATAAAATTTATTTAGGTCCTCTCTAACTTCTCGCAACAAAATTTTATAGTTTTAATGTACAAGTTATGCATATCTTTTGTCAAATTTGTTAATATCTCTATTCAAGTGTTTTTAAAAAATTAGTTGTAGTTAATTTCAAATTCTGAATATACATTATAGAAATGAAATTAGTACGTGTATATTGATTTTGTATCTTTAGAATGTGCTAAACTCACTTAATTCCTACATTCCTTAAGATTGTTTATTTATACATTCCTTAAGATTTTCTATTTGTGTTTCTGTGATTTAATACAATTTTAGTACTTACTTTTCAGTCTGGATGCATTTTATTTTCTTTCTTCTTTGTTGTACTGGCTAGAATTTTCATTAAAATGTTGAATAAAAGTGGTACCTTGACCTGATCTAGTCCTTGATCCTAGGGGAGAAAGTTTTTAATCCTTCACCATTAATTATTTTGTTATATGTTTTTCTTAGCTGCCGATTATCATTGAGGAAGTGCCCTCTATTTCTTGTTTGCTGAGAAGATTTTTTTTTAATCAGAAACTGATATTAAAATCTTAAGCACTTTTTCTGTGCATTACGACTTTCATACAGATTCATTTTTTATCTGTTAACATTGTAAATCACATTAATTTAAGTCATATGAACCTCATATTCCTGGGACAAACTTCTCATAGACATATTATTTGTTTACACAATACTAGTTGCAGTTTTTCTAACATTTTATTAAGAATTTTTAAATCGACGTATGAGAGATATTGATCAGTGGTGTTCTTTTCTTGTAATGTCTTTGGTTGTGATATCACTATAATGATAGACTGAGAGAACAGTTGGGAAGCATTTCCTTCTATTCTTTTTCTGGCCACTTATTGTATTTTGGCATTTTTTTTCATTTTTTTTTTTTTTTATATTTATCCCAGCTTTATTTGTAATAGCCAAGAACTTCAAACAATCCGGATTTCCTTTAACAGATGAATCATTAAACTGTGATACATCCATACCACGAAATATTACTGAGCAATAAAAAGGAACAAATTATTGATATACACGACAACTTGAATAGATCTCAAGGGGTTTTTGCATTCTTAAACCTTTACTTCCAGTTTTAGCTCTGACAAATGAAATACTTAAAAGTCACCACTTCTGTTTTCCTAACAAGAAAAAAGGTGAACAAACTACAAATCAACAAATTAAGGTCATAGAACAAGTTATCATCCTGAAAACTGAAAAGAAAGGTAAATATAGGGAATTACAGGGAGAAGTCACTGGAACCAGTTACCAGTAAGAACATTTAAATGGCAATTGATAAATGCAAGAGGATGAATGTATACCAATGCTTCCTCTTTCTCTGACTACTTTTAAGGTTTTCCCTTTCTCTCCGGTTTTATGTAATTTAATTATCATGTATTTTACCTAGTTGCTTTCAATAAATTTGAGATTCCCTGAGCTTCCTGGAACTATGGGTTTATAGTGTTCATTTGCATCTGTTAATTCTACTTTTTTTTCCCCTCTCCACTCATTTTATTCTCTCTTGGTGACTTCAGTTACAAATATATCCAGTCCCTTGAAGTTATCTCATAGTTCTCAGATGTGGGGTGTTTTTTTTGTCCCCAATATTTTTCTTTATAGGGTAAATTTTGGATTTTTCCTATGTTTTCATTGTTCAAGTTCACTATTCTTTTGCAATGTCTAATCTTCCCTTTAACCCAACTGTGTTTTTTCATTTCAGATATTATAGATTTCACTGCTAGAAAGGTGATTTTTTAATGTATGTTCAATGATTTTGTTTAACATTTTTCCTTCATCTTATTGAAAATATCAAATATCAAAATAAAGCTGTTCCACTAATTTTAATTTTTTGACTACTAATTTTATCATTTGTGGTATTTTTTAAAATATTTTTTATCTTAGTTCTTGGATGTATTTAAGTTACTTTTAAATGGATTGATCCTTTTGGGTATTGTTTTTAAGCTTTTTTGTGTGATAACAGAGTCTTTTTGGTCTGTGATAAATGTGGGGTTTTTATCCCCCACTACCAAAGCAAGGATCCTTTTAGCATTCCTGCCCATGCCACCTTAATTATAAGATATTCAAGTCTAGTGGTTGGGAGTAGCCCAGTCCTATGAGAGGCTAGAGATTCTTCCCTCTAATCCTTCTGGGCGAGTCTTTATCTGGCTATCTGAGCATTCACTTGAATACTCAGAGGGGACCTCTACGTAGATCTACTAAATTCTACGTGCACCTCTTTCTACTTCAGTAATCAGCCCTGGGACCTCTAGCTTCCTTGGTTTTCCACACTCCAACCTCCAGCTCCAGAACTCTCAGGTAATGTTAGACTTTGTCTATGTTCTCCCTCCCTTCCCAGTAACGTAGAAATTCCCTCTAGGCAGTATGCTGTAGAACTCACCTCACTTTTCTCTTCACTGGAATCACCATCCTCCAATGACTGATCCTCAATGTCTTGAGGTGCAATATTTTCATATAATTTATCCATTGTCATTGTTATTGTGATCATTTCAAGTGATAGTTTAAATCTGGTCCCTGTTAAGCCATCTTTACTAGAAGTAAAAATTATATTTTTTTATTTTTTTATTAGACTAATTTTTAAGTTTAAAACAACCAAAACTGTCTCTAAAAATAAGTTTTTAATCTCCAGAATTCTACTTCAATATATTTAAACTTTTCTTTTCATGATTTGAATTCCTCTTGGGATTTCATGGCAAACTGTAAAATTCGCATTATAGCCTTTCCACTCTTTTTTCTTCTTTTCACATCATCCCACTTACTCAGTTCATATTGGCTAGGAATCAATACATGTTCAGTATTGTTTTCCCAGAAGCTGCAATATTTTTCCCGTATCATGTACCTACATTTTGTGGATGTGATCTACGCCTGGCCAATAGGACTTGAAGGGAAGATCATTTGGGAGCTTATAGGAAAAGTGGTATTCCCAACTCAAATTAGATGCATAAGTATAAGCTATCCAAATTCTTTCTTCTGGCTGTGTTTGTGTGAGAACATGATGCTTGCAGCAACTGGGGACATCTCAAAACCCTAATAAGATAAACATGAAATAAAGACAAAAACCTGAAGATGATGGAATTGAGAACTAGAAAGAACCAGTATCATTGCTGAATCTGTTATGTCATTAAATTAACCACCTTTGGATTAACATATCTTGTTGTCGACGTCTTGTTATGTTAGATTACAAACACCCAATTATTTAAAGATGATCACTAAGAGGTAGACTGAGCATCATTAATTATTTCATAAGACACTGATCTCAATCCTTCACATGTCATTCTTGATACAGGAATGATGAAATATTTCGACCACAAGGATCCTTGTCACAGTCAACAGTAAAAAGTGGCAAACAACAAATCAGTATATATAGTTATCCTGGGTTTAAGCCATAATATCATGGTATTTTGTTACTTGCAACTAAAAGCATTAGAATAGACATGCCCTTGTATATTGTAATACTATAATTAACACTTAAAATCATTAGCAAGCTTTCCATTATAACTCATGAAAGACAGAACTCTTGTATTATTTCTGAATACTTTTGTATGCTGATCACATACTATATACCATGATTTTGATTGACATGACAAATTCAATGGTGAAAAATACATAGCCCCTGTCATTAGAAAAGTGCATTTAACTGCTAAAAATCTCATGTGTCTCCCAAAGAGCATGAGGAATATTGATGCCTCATCATAATAATATATAAAGTATTGCAATAGCAGTTGTTTAAAATGAATTAGAACAAAAGAAAAGAGATGCTTACAGCAAGAATACGTATTATATTGCCCTAAAATAAAAATCAAAATATTTCTGACTTCCCTAATGTGGTAAGTTAACATATACAATTCAAGGTGTAATTATTTTAAAATATAGTGACTGAAACAATTGAATAGTATTTTACCAAAATTTTTTTGTATTTCATGTAAGTAAAAACTTTTATTTAAATGATAGCTTTGACAATAAATGCACTTTTAAATCACTGATTAAGCTAGTTTAAAAATAAATATAGTGTATGAAAACTATGAATACAGTTAAATTGTCTTAAATTAGAGTATTTGGTTGAAAAAAGGCAAACAAGGGCATACAAAATGGCATAAGGCTAAGAAGAATAAATTTTAAGAAAACCTTTCTTAGGAAACTATATCTTTCCTAATCTTAGAAAATAAAAACATATTCTCATGAGTTAATTACACCATATTAAGATAAAAAGCATGATTTTGCTTCTGTAATAATGGAACTTTCCTATGTGGACCTCATTTTATTATGATATATTTTAGAGGGACTTTCCATATGAAGTATAATTCAGAACTGTACGTTGTACTCAGTTTCTTATCGTAATGGAAACTTACACATTAATCCATTCTAGGAAATGCACTTAGGTAGAGAAATAATGATTTGACTTTTATGTCAGTCTAATTAGAGGCAGGTTTATATATACCTAGCGACATTACAGTCATATCTGTGTATGTATATGTGCGTGTATATATAAACACACACATACATGTATACACACATACAGTTCAAATTAATATTTTAAATTCATATAAACAAAGGCTTGTGAATAATTATAGTCATCACAGTTCCATAAACACAAAGAACTAATGTACGTACAAATACATTTGATCACTGATAAAAAATATAGATGAATCAAAGTAGATGCTGTATATAACTGGATTTCCTAATCTACTTTATCAATTTGGCTAACAACTAATAAATATTATCATTTAATGTCCTCATCCTAATTTTCTTAACAATTAGAGTTCCTCTTTAATTCAAACAGTAATTTGAAATGTATTTGTAAGTAACTTTATCTTAATGCCTTTGTAATTAATTTCTACTTTTATTGTACATTGGTAAAGAGCAATGTTCTCTATTATTAAATATTTCAAAAAGTATAGGTTAGGTCTTCTTATCTGAAAATCCCAGATCCAAAATGCTCCAAAATCTGAAACTTTTTGAGTACCAATGTGACATCACACCTGACCTCATGTGAAAGGATGCCATCAAAATACAGTGCACAGTCCACAGTCTATTTAGAGTCCCCAAGGGAAAAATTACCTCTCAACTCCCTTCAGCTGTGACATAACTTTTCTGTGCACTTCAGATTCCCCCACACAAGTATGCCTACAAAGGGACTAAAAACGGCACATTTGAAGGCCACATACACAACTGGTAGGCTCCCAAAATACCTGACATGGGGCCAAGACCTAGGTGCATTACCTACTGTGTTTTTTTTTTGTTGTTTATTCTCTGCTCTGTGGTATAAAGATGCTGTTAAAAATGTCAAAAAGACCTGTGGATACCCCTGTGGGTAGCACTGAGGAAAAAAAAGAGAAAACTTTTATGTTTATCTGCAGCAAAGGAAGTCAAGCTGTTGGAGAAACTGGACAGTGTTGTGAATGTGTATAAGGTGTATAAGAAACATAAATAAATTTCATGTTTAAACTTGGGTCTCATCCCCAAGGAATCTCCTTATGTATATGCAAATATTGCAAAATCTGAAAAAAAAAAAATCTGAAATCTGAAACATTTGTGATCTCAAGCATTGCAGATAAGGGATACTCAAACTGTATCAATTTCATAAGGACAGTCAAGGATCCTGGCAAGAAAAAGGTGGGACATTCAAATGAGATCACTTTAGGATTGTTTAATAAAGAGATTATTAAAGTGAAGGCAGGATTTAGGAAACAATAAAGGATGGTGCCATACCTCAGGATTGTAACATCCTGGAGTCATTACCAGCCCTAAAAAGGGAGGGAGGAAGGAAGAATCACCCAAACCTGAAGAGATTTTTATATAAATAGATCCCACAGTAAAAAGTAAGTGTTCCTCAATTTCTCTTGAGTGTATAATATTATTATTATAGTTTTTCAAGTATTCAGTAGCTCTTTGTTATTTCACTAAGAATTTTGTAGAGATTAGGCCAGGTGCAGTGGCTCACACCTGTAATCCCAGCACTCTGGGAGGCCAAGGCAGGAGGATTGCTTGAACTCAGGAGTTGGAGACCAGCCTGAGCAAGAGTGAGAGCCTGTCTCTACTGAAAATAGAAAAACTAGCTGGGCGTGATGGTTCATGCCTGTAGTCCCAGCTACTTAGAGAGGCTGAGGCAGGAGGATCCCTTGAGCCCAGGAGTTGGAGTTTGCAGTGAGCTATCACGATGCCACTCACTGCACTTTAGCCAGGGAGATAGAGCAAGACTCTGTCTCAAATGAAAAAAAGAAAAGAAAAGAACAGAATTTTGTAGAAATTGAAGTTTAATGTATAATAATTGATTTACCATCTTAAACCAGGTCATAAAAATAAAATTTAAAGTAAAAAAAGGATATTATAAAGAAATAATAAAATAAATGGCATTGTAATGATCGTCATGGTAATTATTATATTTACAGAGAAAATAATTGTACTAAAGAAGAAAATAATTGAACTATATAGATCTTCCTATAGAAATATTTTCCATCAAGTATGAAAATATTACAAATTGATGATGTGTCTGGATTCTATTCCTTACTAACACTTAAAAACAAAAGAAATGAGACAAATGCTGACGGACATTTTTCCTGCAATTTTGGGAGGAAAGATATGTTATTAATTATAACAATAAAATAGGTACTTTTACAGAGTGTCATTTAATGTTCTTTGTACCTTATGTTAATATAGAAATAACTACCCACATCACCAGTACAATCCTATTTGTTCTTACAAGTTGAATAAATTATGTTCCTTCCATGTCATAGCATGACGAAAGTTGTAAGCAGGAAGGTTATAATGAAGAAGGATGAATGGATAGTGAATGTGAACAGGGTGAAAATGTATTTAGTTTCAAGCCTCTAAATTAGAACACTTTTATTTTAACATTGAAAATCTACTTGAGTGACTTGGTTGATAGTAAGGGTGTGGGTTTAGATAAAGACCTGGTAAACAATCCAGTGGTATAAGAGAATAGGCTCAATGGAAGGGTCACTTTTGATTTTTATCTTACTACTATGAGATAATAATGAAGTACATATTTATGAATCAGTAGTAATTCTCTATAAGTAAAAAAACTTTAATATTAATGGAAATGCCACTATTGAATCATAAGACATGTTTGCATGGCACTGTAGAAACATATAATCCTGAAAAAAAATTGCCAGTTAATTATGCTAACAGTCAATTCCTTTGTTGTGTTAAATTAAATCTGTCATTCTATTAAATTATATCATAAACAAAACTACATATCAATACTAACTATACAACTTTAGGAAAATGTTTTTGTAAAACTAATTCAATATGTTCTCAGATGTTATCAGAACTTATATAAAAAATAAATAAGTGAAATATTTATGAATATTTTTTAAAACTGTGATTAAATGCATATTTCATTTTTATTGTTTCAGAATTTGCAAGTAAAATTAATACAGCTATTACTTTTAGAGTTCAGTGGAATAAAACAAAAAATTGTCTATTCTGATAAATAAACATGCTCATCAAAATGGATAATAGCATCTCTATGATCTGTAAATTTTCCTTTTGCCATGGTTGTTAGGTAACCCAGAAAAAAATGAATAAAGTAAATATACTTAATTTTGGTTTCTAATACAAATTATACTGCTATTTCATCCTCTCACTTATGTAATTCTTGAGTTATTCTATTAACAATCAAGCTTTTAAATGCATTTTATTGTGAATTTACCCCAACTTTATTGACTAAGAACATAATAGACATTATAAAAAATACTCATTAAGCTGAATTAGAACACTTTGTTGTGAAATTCTAAAAATTACAAGGACATAATGAGAGGGAAAATTAAATTTCTATGACTATCTGGTTTCAAATAGAGTTAAAGTGAGTATATATAATTAATCAAGCAGGTACAATGATTAGTTTCTAATTCCCAGAGTTCATTGTGCTGTAAGTGATATGACTACAATACAATTCAGAATTTTAATAGCTGTGCTTGCCATAACTCATTCTGTTGCAAAGAATGTTGCTTATTTTTTCAAGAAAATACGTTTACTTGAGTATGTCATTTTCAGTGTGAAGTGTTAAAATTTCGTAAGTATAAATTAGCCCATATTTGACTTTCATGTTTAAAAATATGGTTGTACTAGATGATTTTATACTTCAAGTTATTTAAATATTGAAATCAAGATAAGAGAGAAAGCGTAAACTAGAGAGAAAAGATCAGAATCATAACACTGATGCTTCAGTTCTGTCACTTAGAATCCATGACTTTGAAAATTTTTCTCAGTTTCTCAGGGACCAATATCCTCAAATGTAATAATTTGAGAAATATGTAGTGAAATTAGTATGGAACATTGCATTTATCTTTCATTTTATATACTGTTTATTCTCTGTCTCCCTGACATAATTAAAGTGTTGTTTTCAAATGATGAGAGTATAATATTTTTGATGGTTAATTCAGTGCTTATTATAATACATGGGCCATCATAGAACAAATAAAATATGAGTTCTAGTTGCAGTTATTGTCCTGGAAAAAAAAAAACAAAACATTTAATAGCCTCTTAGTATTTAATTTCTTCATTTGTAAAATAACTTTAATAGACAAGAGTTCTGACACAATCATGGCCAGCAAGTATAGTCATGTGTCACTTACCAATATTTATTATGCAATATTTCATTAGGCAATTTCATCCTTGTGCAAACATTATAGAGTGTACTTTACACAAACCTAGATGGTATAACCTACTACACACCTAGGCTAGATGGTATAGCCTATTGCTCTTAGGCTATAAACCCTTACAGCATGTTACTGTACTGAATGTTATAGTCATAACACAAGGGTAAATAATGTATATCTAAACATATATAAACATAGAAAAGGTACATTAAAAATATGGTATAAAAGCTTAAAAAATGGTACACTTGTACAGGGTACTTATGAATGGAACTTGAAGGATTTTTCTAGGTGAGTCAGTGAGTAGTGAGTGAATGTGAGGGTCTAGGATATTACTGTACACTACTGGGGACTTTGTAAACACTGTACACTTAGGTTACACTAAATTTATTTAAAAATAAAGTAATTGAACTACAATATTATAAAAACTTCAATGTCACTAGGCAGAGGGAATTTTTCAGCTCCATTATAATCTTACGGGACCACCATCACATATGCGGTCTATCGTTGACTGAAATGTCACTATGTGGGGCATGACTATAGTCAGCTTTGTGATCTATTCATACATGGATGTTGGGCTCACAAGGAGGAGAGCAAATCTAGTGTGTGGAATGATAGATTGGGTTTATTCTCCAAGGGGGTGACTGGAGGACCAAATTATAATGTCAGAGTGATTAATATGATAAACTTAATCTCAATTTGATTGTTACTGATTTCTATTAAACCCAATTTAATGGACAGTTGCATGGTGGCAAAAGACCCAAACAAGCAACAACACTGTGCATTCCGAGGCAAGTAGTCACATCATATTTCCAGAATTTTGTCTGAGTTAAAGCTGGACCTCAGTCAGCAGCTAGAAGAACAGAGGGCAGGATTTAGTCTTTGAGAATCCTTTTGGATCCTGGGCACTGGAGTGAAGGCATCTCCTCTTCCAGAGAATGGGATGTCAGCTTCCAGCACTAGTGCCCTGAACAGCAGAACTAAGGCTTGTCCAGAGGAAAGGTGCCCCGTGCAGAGGAAAAAGTGCCCTGCAGTGAAAAACGTTGTTCTTTTGCATATGTCCTTCAGAGTTTTCTGCTTCTATAAACATTCTGCACCTTGGATGCCCTTTAAGTTTTCTTCAACTCTGTAATTTGTAAATACCTGAAAGCAATACAAAAAAAATTCTTTCCTAAATATATGCAAATAAACTCTCATGCATACAGAGACACTCCAACCTATGGTAAACCAATTTTGTGTCCATTCTTAATCTATAAATACGCCTGTTCTTTGGATTTTCTTTCAAACCACTGGTAACATTTTTTCATTTCTTGATTTAATTATTGAGTTAAATAAAATAATTCACACATATTACTTTCATGTTTGTATGAGTCATGATGTTATTTTTTAAAGAAATTTACCTTTTAATAGTTTTGGAGTTCCCACTGAAATACGTAGTAGATTTACCTGCCAAATCTGGATAAACTTTATCTCCAGAGTGGTGCAACCCATGAGCTATTTGAGCCAAGCGACATCTTATATCTTCTAACTCAAAGTGGAAACAATATTGATGGCTCTTTGTTTTCCTAATTTTAATTTTTTCCTCTGCTATTTTTGTGTTTTATTTTTGTTTTGGTTTAATTATTAATACAACTGATACATTAGTTTCCATTGGTGGCAGCAATAATTGAAAATTTAGTTTTATGTTCTGACCATCTGTTGAGCTCTGTTTGTTATAGAATCTATTTTCTGTTGGGTGAGAGACTATTCAGCTAGTGGCTATCATGTTGTATAGTCACTGGCCAAACAGAGCATATTATAAGATAGATTAAAAAGTATGGTTTGTTTGTCCTCTTTGTTTCTATATATTTCCTCCTTGAATTTAAATAACTTAAGGATTTCATTTCCACCAGGAATGAGAAGAGCTATTTGATAACTGGACATTTTTTTTTAATGTTTCTGTGTTTACTATTGACACATGGCTTGAACTGTAGCATTGAAGCTATAAACTCTCTGTGTGCTTATATGTCTATGCATCTGGAAACAAGGAACTACTTTACCTCTCATTGTGTGTGTCATGTTTCTACATTAATATATCTGGAGGGTATTAATAAATTATATTTTAAAGTCTATTAAATTGTAGGAGATCTATTCTAATTGGTTTATAAGACAAACAAGTATATATATAAGAATATATAAAAATATACAAATGAGCACATATACATTATGTGTATATATACTTATTTACATAAGCATATGTAATATATCTGTGTGTATTTATATATGGAGAGTATTGTCAAAGTTCCCAGAAAATAAGGACATCAAATGTCTAGTATTTATATGTGCTATAGTTAAATATATTATACATACAGATATGTACATATAATAAATAGGTTTATAGAAACTAAATCAATTTTAGAAAATCCTTTGAATTTCTTATAAAAATGAATGTAATGACAATTGGGAATAACACCAATTGGATATCAGACTGAGGTGGGGGGTGGGGAGAGGGGATGGGTGTATACACATGATGAGTGCGTTGCGCACAGTCTGGGAATGGTCACACTTGAATGTTCTGACTCGGGGGGATGGGGGACAGGGGGAGGGGATGGGGGTATAACTACCTGATGAGTGCAATGTGCACTGTCTGGGGAATGGACATGCTTGAAGTTCTGACTCAGGGGGATGGGCGGGACATGGGCAATATATATAACCTAAACTTTTGTACCCCCATAATAAGCTGAAATAAAAAAAAAATTAAAAAAAATAAATCAATGAATGTAAAAAGTTAAACAGGATGTTCATTCTTTCATACATTTCACATACATTTATTATGTTTCTATCATGTACCAGGTGCTGTCTGAAGTAGATAGGATTAAAAAGAATCAGAAGGGTAATCTCAAGCCTGAACCCTAGAAAGCACTAACATCGGTTCAACAGAAAGGTGATCAGCGCAAGGGACGAAGACAAAGCTGAGGTCCATAAACCAGGTAGAAGAGTTAAAGTGGTGATAGGTCCATAATGAATGACAGCAAGTAATTTCTTGCATGATTTCTAGATACGCAGCTGTTTTGAGTTACTTTTTTGGCCTGTAGAAAAATGAGTAAATTGAACTGTCTAATATGATAGCCACTAGCCACATATTTTAAATTTTAATTAATTAAATTTAAATAAAATTGAAAACTTAGTTGCCCTCAATTGTACTAGCCATACTTCAAGTAATCACAGCTATATGTGGCTAGTGGCTATCACAGTGGTCAATGAAGAGACAGATTTCCCAACATCACAGCAATTAATATTGTACAGTGCTCATTATATTAGGATTGTTTTCTCCCATTTAATATGTCTATACAGAAACATGTTTTTTATGTGTTGTTTCTTTTGTTTTATTTGCTACCATCTTAATTTTTCCTTATTTGTTTGATTTTTAGGGAGAAAATTTAAGGAAGATTGAAATTTGAGAAATAGATCAACTGCTATTTCTTACATGGTATGTTACATAGTCATTAATTCCCTTTTTTGTTATTCTAACCTTTAAAGATAAGTTAAAATAAATGTCTGGTTCTATAATATGGAAAATCTTCAAGTTTTATTTTAAAGGGAGGAAAGTTGGAAATACTTTGCAACCCTCTAATTTTCTCATCTGTTAATATGTCACCAGCACTTGTACATGCCATGTATTCATTTGAAGATATTGACAGTTGGTGTAGAACAATAGATAGTCTTGACAACTTATAAACTCTTTGGGGAGAACCCTAATAAGCAACTTGTAGGAATTCATCCGTTATCATCTATTGTTTTTCTTGTGCATTGGATCATTAATTTACTGGATTCTCACAGATTTCTGTACATAGAGCATATTTTCTATTTATCTTATAAACTAATTCACAAACTTATGTTATTTTCACTCTACACATTATGTGCTTTGAGGTTACTATAAAAGATTCGCTAAATCACGTTATCTTAAATTGAGATGACTTCCATGTACTGGCTAATAGAAAGTTGACTGATAAGTGTCAATTTTATTTGGTGCATATTTTCAAAATCCTTTAAATGGCTTCTAAAAAAATGTTCTGTGTCTAATGGATAATAAAGTCTGTGTAATTTGACTGTGCTGTAATATCACATGACAAATCAATAATCTTCATAAGAATCTTATTCATGTCAAACAGATAAAATAGTATTAAAATCTAGTACAATCATCTAATGCTTACAACTGATTTGGGAAAAAATTCACATGGTGGAATATTTTTGTTTGGTTTAGCACAATGATTCCTTAAGTCACTTCATGTTTCAGTTTTCATACAACAAAAAGCTGAAGAAAAGACAAAATTTGCTTAATACACTATGTTAGATAGAGTGGCATTATTTCTTATTTGAATTTTCAATTAATTATGTTAGCCTGTAGATCATTTGCACACAAACATTTAATACTGTTGAGAATGGAAACATTTGTTCATCACTTTGGCAGATTCTCAGGCATATATAAAAGTTTTTCAAAAACTGATACAAGCTTCGTCTGAGAGTACTGATAAAGATGCACTATTGTATTATTTTTGTTTCCTTGGATTAAACGTAGCAACTAACCATAAGAAGAAAGCCATTTTTGTAAGAAAAATCTACGTAGATCTGTGTAATCTAATTATGCGTGTTTCTTGATTGAATCCCCGACAGCAGTTCAGAAATGGAGATAGCTGCATTTGACAATGACTAGGTGATTTGGTGCTATTGAAATGAGCTTTTTATTACTACAATGTAAGAAAATTTTGAAGAAAATAGTCTTACAAGATACAATTAAACAATCCACTTGGGACTGTAGATATAATTGGGATTTTGTATAATAATGATAATGACATGTATTTGCAATTATTCTCCTAAGTACCACAAAGAGTATTAAATGACCTTTATTATTAGTAGGCATTGCTTGGAACATGGAGACGATTTCTGTATAAAATATCCACTAGGTGACAATGATTTGAAACATTTACTTAGTGAAAACTTATATTGAAAGT
The DNA here is from genome assembly GCF_041146395.1 of Eulemur rufifrons. Classification (NCBI taxonomy): domain Eukaryota; kingdom Metazoa; phylum Chordata; class Mammalia; order Primates; family Lemuridae; genus Eulemur; species Eulemur rufifrons. The sequence goes on from NC_090989.1 coordinate 41,961,554, forward strand.
GAAGTGATTATATAATAAAAGCTATGTATAGTTTGTGTGTATATATAGCTTGAGCTATATATATGTGTGTGTGCTTATATATATACACACATATATAACGAGTTCTGGAGAAGTAATAACTTAAAGGAAAAAAATAAAACATACTAAAAGCAAATTATTTTTGATTTTACAGAAAACAAAATTATTTGCTTTCATTACAAATAGTGGTTTTCAAAATTTGAAGGCAGCAAACACATTCTTCATATAAAATCTTACTATGAAGTTCAGCAAGTAAAATCCATCAAAACGGTTGAATGAAAAAGCTTAGGGCTGAACTTCCTTGGCTCTCCGGGGCTTTCTTGGTATCATAGTGGGTACTCTGTAATACACAATCTGAAAATGTCTGCTATGAATTATTCTAACTTTGTCCCATACATGTTTACTTTTTTAAAAATGGGCACAAGTCCTGTTTGATTTTTTTTAGGTTTTTTTTTTTAAATCACTACAGAAAATATATAGAGAACAAAAATAAATATAAGAAAGTTATATACTCAAGGAATATTTCCCAATGTCTTAGTATTGCTCCATTCTCTCAAATACCTGACTCCATTATGAAATTTTACATAGTCTTCTTGGACTTTCTCTTTCTTTTTAATTTTTTTAAAATAGATTTGGGGGGGTAAGTGCAGTTTCGTTACATGGATATATTGTGTAGTGGTGAAAGCTGGACTTTTAGTTTCTTGATTTATCCCCTCTCAGATATAACTCAATAAACTACCCTCTTTATTTATATTAATTTTTACTTGAAAACTATAAAGACACCTACCTACTGCCATAGTAGCCTTGCTTCCTATGACATACTTCTATTTAGCTCCATTGATAATTTTCATGCCAGACACAGCTTGTTCCTTGAGGAACAGTTGATACTGATAGTCCTCAAAAAGGATAGAGTCAAGTGGAGAAGTAGGCATATGAAAGAAAAATATCAAAATAGTACAGTAAGTAGCATGCACACATGAAAAATTCCCTTTAAGAGAATAGCACATTTTAAAATAAGTCATTTGTATAACTGAGGCTCTCCAGTCAGAAAATTTTAGTACTTGGCACTTTATATTCTATATAGATGGTTTGAAAACTGAATTAAAAATTAAAAATAGTTCTCTATGTTGATTTTGGCCATTGTATCATCAACTCAAATTGCCAGATTTTAAACCAAGTCCAGGCAAAAGAGATCCTTAAGTTCTAAACTTAATTTAAAAATACTCATTTTTAAATTATTTATATTTTATGATTTAATTGGTTTCCTATAATCCAGATAAATTTGTTATACTGTATTTTAGTTAATAAGCATTTACTGAATATCTTGTATACACAGTTCACAGTGAATATTGTTTTTTTCTAGAAATCTTTTTTATTTTTTTTATTTCAGCATATTGTGGAGGTACAAACATTTAGGTTACATATATTGCCTTTGCCCCACCACAGTTAGAGATTCAAGTGTGTCCATCTCCCAGAACGTGCGCACCGTACCCATTAGGTGTGAATCTACACATCCCATCCTCCGCCCTCCTTCCTGCCCAACACCCGATGAATGTTACTACTCTGTACACAGAAGTGTTGATCTGATCAATTAACGCCAATCTGATGGTGAGTACAGATGGTGCTTCCATTCTTGTTGATACTTCACTTAGTAGAATGGGCTCCAGCTCTATCCAGGATAATACAAGAGGTGCTAGATCACCATTGCTTTTTTTTTGGCTGAGTAGTACTCCATAGCATACATATACCACATTTTATTAATCCACTCATGTATTGATGGGCACTTGGTTTGTTTCCACATCTTTGCAATTGTGCTGCTATAAACATTAGAGTGCAGATGTCTTTTTTGTAGAATGTCTTTTGTTCCTTTCTTTGGGTAGATGCCCAGTAATGGGATTGTTGGATCAAATGGTAGTTCTACTTGTAGCTCTTTGAGGTATCTCCATATTACTTTCCACAGAGGTTGCCCTAGTTTGCAGTCCCACCAGCAGTGTATAAGTGTTCCTGTCTCTCCACATCCACGCCAACATTTATTGTTTTGGGACTTTTTGATACAGGTCATTCTCACTGGAGTTAAGTGATAACTCATTGTGGTTTTGCTTTGCATTTCTCTGATGATTAGAGACGTTGAGAATTTTTTCCTATGTTTCTTGGCCATTAGTCTGTCTTCTTTTGAAAAGTTTCTGTTCATGTCCTTTGCCCACTTTTTAATGGGGTGGTTTGATTTTTTTCCTTGCTAATTTTGCTGAGTTCTGTATAGATTCTGGTTATCAGCCCTTTTTTGGATATGTAGCATGTGAATATATTTTCCCATTCTATAGTCTGTGTGTTTGCTCTCATGATAGGAATGTTAATATAAAATAATATAAGTAGAAAAAGTAGAAATGATTCATTGAAAGAATTTCATTTTATGTTTTAATTACATTAAGACTTAAGTAAATTAAATGCACACAAATTCAATCACATTATATTCCTACCAATAACTCAGATTCACTCGTTTCAAAGATATTTGCTTTGTCTTTAATTACAAATATATTTTTCCCTAAGCCACATAATATTACTAGATTAAAACTACCTATAATTTGCTTGTTTTTTTTTTTGATGGATCACCTAAATAATTTAAAATTAACATTTCTATAATTATTTTTAAAGATTTCAAAGTTGCTAAATTACAAGTTAAAATTGTTAGATGGGAGGAAATATGCATAATACAAAAGTTCATTTAAGTTTCACTAATTTTTTTCTATTGGTTGACAAATAAAAAATAGAAACAACCATAGAGCAAGCCCCAGGGTTAGAAAAGTGAGAACCAGAGTCTGAAGTCCTAACTTATAAGAGTATTTCAGAGTAATTTGTGTTTGTTTCAAAGCACTTACTTGTGAATATAAAATGGTTTTGAATATAAGCAAAATAGCATCATTTAAAGTAATAATGGCTTGGATGCTGTGCACTTCTTATCACAATATTGTTCTAAAAACCAAATTGCTACTTGGAGGAGAAATGTTTATAGCTATCAATAGTAAAATAATATTCAAAATGACAAAACAGTCTTATGTATCTAAATATTCAAATAAAATAGTGTGGTTATATCAGCCTGCTTGGTCAAAATATTTATTCAACTATATTAGATGGTGCCTCATATCTTAAAATGTGCTCCTTATAAAACTGATATGAAACTTACTAAATTGAGGCTGTTAAAGCCTTCACTTTGGGGTAGCCATTGTATCACTTATTGGAATAGAGATAGGAGACTGATCAGGCTACCTCTTTGACTCACACAGTCTTATATCCAATTGCCAGGCCCCCTGAAGTCTTTAACTAAAATGCCTCCTAAGTCTATTCCCTCTTCTATGGGATTCATTCACTATCCTTACTCAGGTGCTTTATCTTACAACCAATACTACGATCACCCAGTCATTGATTTTACTCAATTTTCTTTTTTCCTCTACTCAAATTCTAACTTCAAAACATAATCTCCACAACATAACTTAAACCACAAAATGATAATTGACCATTTTAGTCTATTTTTATAAGTAAACCTAATTTTTAAGTGAAAACTCAATTATATCCAAATATTTTCAGCCTCAAGATTAGTGTCTGAAAGAAGTAAACCCTCAAAAACTTGCTGGGGTGTCCGAGTTTAGAAGTGACGTTCCATAATTTCTTCTCAAACTCTTTACCTAATGCAGATGGTCAGTTGTTTTTATACCATCATCCTATTAAGTGTCTCAAGCTCCACTGACCTTATATTAGACTAACATGTATCTGAAGAAATAGTGAATAGATGAAATATTAGGAAAGATATTTTCGACAGCTTCAAATAATACCCATCTATAACTCCAGTAATAATGATGCTATCATTTCTATAGCACAAGGTAAAATATGAAAAGAGCAAATGAAGTTCAAGTCACTTTATTTATCTGTTGTTTCACTCTGCTCTCTTTTCCTAACCAGGTGAATGAATGAATGAATAATTAATTAAATAATGAACAAAGTGCCCTGGGAGCACCCAGGAAGTTTACTGTCTAAGAAGAGAAAGAGGAGAAAGATTCACAGCCAAATCTTGAAATAACAAGAGTTTTATTTAATTTAAATTAATGTTTTTATCATTGTCAAAACACAGGTATCCTTAGGATACGAGATACTTGAAAAAGCAATCAGATATGCTACCTACATGAAACAGGCTCTAAAGAGAATAGGAATAAATTAAAACATAAATCTTTGCACTCCAAAGCACGAAACACAAAATATAAATTAACAGATTTGTCAGAGAATATTTATATTTGATAGATATATACATAGATAAGGTAGATTGACGCAGTAAATTTGTACATTTATAGATAAAATATTTCTGAAAAAAAGGTTATTTTCCAAATTAAATAATTAACTTCTCAAATTAATTAAAATACAAATTTTAAAAAAATATGAAGCATAAGAACAGGCAACCTATGGAGGAAACTCCAATAGCCAATAAACATTTGAAAAGATATAAAACCTAGTAAAAAAATTTGAATCTGTGAAAAGTAAGATCCACATTATTTTTTTCATAAGATCCACACTCTTGAAATAAAATATCTTTGTTAAATAAAGCATTATATTACCCTCATTCATGGGAGATTCTATTTTCAAAATTGTTTGACATTTTCAAACTCCTATTAGAACAATTATTGATTTGTAAATTAAATTAAAAGTAATTTAAAATAACTTGACAAATAATCACTTGCAAAAACAAGTAACAAAAATAAGAACATAACCTAAGTAATGCAATCTTATATTTGGAATTAACAAACTTTCCAAATAAACTTGCTTTATTGTGTGAATGACAGAACCCTACATTGGAATTTCTCAAATTTTCACTATAATCTCTATGATTCCCACTATGTTATTTTTTATTTTTTTTTATTTCAGCATATTATGGGAGTACAAATGTTTAGGTTACATATATTGCCTCTGTCCCACCCAAGTCAGAGCTTCAAGTGTGTCCACCCCGACACGGTGCGCACAGTACCCATTACATGTGTATATACCCATCCCCTACCCCCCCATCTGCCCAACCCCTGATGAATGTTATTACTATATATGCACTAAAGTGTTGATCAGTTAATATCAATTTGATGGTGAGTACATGCGGTGCTTGTTTTTCCATTCTTGGGATACTTCACTTAGTCGAATGGGTTCCAGCTCTATCCAGGATAATATAAGAGGTGCTAGATCATCATTGTTTTTTGTGCCTGAGTAGAAATCCATGGTATACATATACCACATTTTATTAATCCATTCATGTATTGATGGGCACTTGGGTTGTTTCCACGTCTTTGCAATTCACTATCCTAACTTGTAAAATATATGTAGTAATCACTCCTGCCCAGAAGGGTTCTGGTGAAAAGTGGATACGAAAACACATGAAGCATTTAGAACAGTGCCAGACATGAAGTAAGCAATTATTGTCAGCTATTCATAATAGAAATTATTATTCTGTGTATTTTAGGATGCTTTTTTATTTGTGAATATGTTGCCATAGACAAAAACTATGTACATATTATACATCAGACCTTTAATTCATGTTCCAACAGGGTGAATTACTAGATATTTAACATTAAGTATAATGAATTCACTTTATGATTGGAATTCTAGTATATAAAAAATACATGAAAAACCATTATAAATAAATGTTGTTTATTTCTCTTACATACTTCTGCTAATATTCTTTGTTAAAAGGCCTTTTGCATTTTATTAATTAATGGCTGAGATTGAGTTCAGGTGTAAGAATTATATGCAGTTAATTTTAGACTCCCTTGAGTCTTCTATCTGAAGTTCATTATTATCCTGTCTGGTCAGGAACTTCTTTTGCTGTAGGGAAAAATGTCTCATGTTAGATACCTGTTGCTAAAAATACTTAGTGTCTTAGGTTATCATCCTTTCTGTGTAAAGTATTGCCTTTTCTTTTGTAAAAGGGAATCTATTGTTAATACTTCTTTTAATTTTCACTGACTCTTTTGTCAAATTTTAAATTACAAGTGAAGACTGAGAGTTGCTAATCAAACTGCCATCCTCCAAGGAGGCTAGCAACACACAATGAGTAATGTCAATTCTTTTCTGACAAAAAATTTTAGAAAAAACACTTAAAGGGAGAAAAAGCTGCACTATTTCCACATCCATTATCAATTTCCTAAGTCAGTATTTCTTAAAGTAATTGATTGTGAATCAGCATACAACAAAGCAATTTAAAAACAACTAGATCTAATATAAATTGACAATATCTAAAACTGAATTACCCTTTTGCTCCTTACTTTCCTAAGAGATTGAAAAAAATAATGATACACTTATTAATATCTCCATTAATTTCTTTATTCTTGAAGAATATATAATCAATCCAATTGTGAAAGTAACATCAGCAACCTATGCAACAAAAGAATCTTGACCTCAAAATTAAAATAGCAATTTGGGGAAAAGATGCTAGTGGTTTTCTTGCTTCGTCATGATTAACGGAAAACAGGTTATGCACCAAGGTTTGAAATTCCAGGATAAATTTTCTTTTTTTTTTTTTTTTTTTTGAGACAGAGTCTCATTCTGTTGCCCGGGCTAGAGTGAGTGCCGTGGCGTCAGTCTAGCTCACAGCAACCTCAAACTCCTGGGCTTAAGCGATCCTACTGCCTCAGCCTCCCGAGTAGCTGGGACTACAGGCATGCACCACCATGCCTGGCTAATTTTTTGTATATATATATTTTAGTTGTCCATATAATTTCTTTCTATTTTTAGTAGAGACGGGGTCTCACTCTTGCTCAGGCTGGTCTTGAACTCCTGACCTCGAGCGATCCACCCGCCTCGGCCTCCCAGAGTGCTAGGATTACAGGCGTGAGCCACCGCGCCCGGCCTGGATAAATTTTCAAATAAACAATCAAGATGAATAGTTGGGATCAAGTTATCAAACTGGAATGAGACAGGCAGAGCTCAGAAAAATGAGTGACAGCAGGTGGAACAAAGAAGGCTGAAATTAGCTTTATTAAGCAATTTGCACAAACATCAGAAGTCAAAATTAGGGATTGAGAAGGGATTTTAGAGTTACAGCCTGTAAAAAATTTAATTCATTCTCAGCAGCAGAGACTAATTGCCTCAATGGTAGATTTTTAAGTAAACTAGAGAGACAGATTTTCAGCTAAAAGGACACGCATCAGGCTTTTTAATGCCTGATCAACATTTCTAATGGAAACGATTCAGTATCCAGCCTATGAGTTACAAGTTCATTTTTGCATACCTAGCCCACTTGTTTTCCTAAAGAGTACTGACCGTGGAGAGTCAGCATGTCTGTTTGACAGCAGAGTATGGCAGGCACACCTGTTTCTAGTCAAAGCACTCTTTCTCACCAATCAAAGACAGATTGACAAAATTGAGTAGAATCAGGAATTAGCACAGATTACAGTGCAGTTGCAAACAGTCCTGGTTCTGAAAAAGCAAGGATACCAACACTCATTCTGGGATGCATTCATCTATTTTCTTACAAAAACCACTTGAGGGGTCTATTTATATGATTGTGAGCAAGATTTACTTGCTTTGGGAAAAAAAATCATGCAGTAACTATTTTAATGGAGTAAATAATACAAGCTAAGAATTTCGGCACTTTTAGTTTTCTGAATGTCTTTCTATTATTGTGCCCAATTCTTTCATTTTGAGAGCTGAATTAGGGGAAGAAATGTGTTCTCAATGTTACAAGAAAGAGAAATGTTCTTCAGCTTTATGTAAATGTGGATGGCCTTGTGATACAAAGATGCTTGTACCTGCAAGATTGTTTGTGTTATTTTTTGAGCAACTGTTTCCAGTAGAGTATGAGCTAAAACAAAGGGAACTATAGAGAGATTGAATGAGGTGTTCTTTATTTCACATAGGAGAAGAGAAAGTTTAAAAAGAACTCAATGCAGCTATTGGTGCATTCAGAACAACATCAAAAGTACAGATGTTGAAATGTTTCTGAAGTAATTTGTTTCCCAGGGATTAAAAAGTGAAACCAAACTGTGATTTCCCCCAGTGTGTGATAGTATGTGTGGGGGTGAGGATGAGTCCCTGAAACTGTAAATGTTTTCAATGTCAATTTTTCTGAGAAGAGGACATGTTGAGACAGGAAGTTAGGAAGAAATAATCCTCATGCTAAAGTAGGATTTCTCAAATCCTGTACTATTCACATATTGGAAGCTGTCTTATGCTTTGTAGGATGTTTGTCAGTATCCATGGCCTCTACCCATTAGATGCTAGTAGCATCTTCCTCTAAATTATGAAAGTCAAAAATGTCTTCAAGCATTGTTAACTGTCCCAGAGGAAGCAAATCAAGAAATAGTTTTCTCTCTCTGGCCTTATGGCCTTAGGGTGTGGACAGTTTCACAGAAATCCTTCTGCAAGGAAATTGAAATGTGGATACAAACAACTATATGAGAGTTTTGGGAAAGTCATTAATTTGACAATGCGAATGGATTTGGGCTTGTGGACTTGGAAAAGATGCACACAGGTTGTCAGTTATAATTGTTACTCTAGATTGTACTGCTCTGGGTTTTCCCAGACCCATTATTGTGGGATTATAACATGGTACAATCTTTTATGATGACACTATGACCAAGCAATTCTAATCATAGATATTTATCAAGAAAATGTAAAGTTTTATCCTCAAAAATAAGTTTTACAAAATGTTTAATAGCAGCTTTAATCATAATAAATAAAAAGTAGAAACATCCCAGGTGTTCATCCATAGGAAAATGGATAAACAAATGGTGATGTATTTATTCTCTCTCTCTGTGCATATATATATACATACACATACATATATATAAAATACAACAACACTCAGCAAGAAACAGGACTTATGGAAACACACACAACATGGATGAATCTTGAAAAGTCTCATGCTGAATGAAAAAAAGTGCTACACAGCAGAATACCGAGTATATACTTTCATTCATATGAAATTCTAGAATAGGAGAAGCTGATAAATGGAGGGAAAAAATCAGGCAGTGATTTCTTCTGGGGAGTGAGGATTGACTTGAAAGAAAAACAAGAAAGCTTTCTGGGATGATGGTAATGTTCCATGTCTTACAGGAGGTTTAAGGTTATGTTCATCAAATGGTATAGTTACTTCATTGTATGTTCAAGAGAAGAGAATGAGGCATGAACAAATACTGATTTCTAACAAAGGGTATGCACAATGAAGGATTTTGAAAGATGTGTGCTGATATACATGCAAAAAACCACAAAATAAATGAATTTATAGACATACGAATAGATGAATAAATGTATGATAAAGCAAGTATATTATTATAGAACATAATAAAATCTAGCTGTGGTATGCTAGTTCATGGACTCTTAGCTGGATGTCCTTAGATACATACTTAATTCCTTTGACTCTCAGTTTCCTAAACTATTAAATAAAGATATCTTTTTAAAAGAATTACTGTGAGAATTAGAGGTGAGATGCATGTGTACTTAGCATATTAGTGTACTTTAATTGAAACTAAATCTCATTTTATTTCAGAAGATCATATAATTTTGCTTCCTGGATTTGAGCTAGAATCATTACTTTTAGTATTCTGATTATATGATTATTTTGTATATAGGGTTAAGGAAGGACTACATATTTTTCTAATAATTTTCTGCCTATATTAAAAAAAATCAAAGTAAATTCTCATTGGATAATTAGTTATCTTTTTTTTCCTCCTTTTGTATTTTTCCTTTCTATTTCTAATCCTCTTTCCTTTCACCAATTGAAGTTCCTTCCCTTGCTTGACTCTGCACTGGGAAATCTCCTTTCATAAGTTGTCATTGGAATTATGCTTACTATGAAAGAAAAGTATCTAAACAGTGCTTCATTAACTTAGATAATTAAATGATGACTTAAATGTTACCTCTAAAAAAGCTATCAATAAAGAAATAATATTTGTTCTTCTTTGCATAAAAGTGATGAGGTGTGGTATGCTAAAAGAAGTAGAGCCCTGATTATCAGAAGACTATCTTTTATTCTAATTATAGAACCCTACTGATGCCTAGAATAGTGTCTTATACATAAAATGTGATTCAAAAATATCCTTTCGAAAAAGTGTATTAAAAATAGCAAAAGCAACTAGGGCTAAACTTCACAAAAAATGTGGGTGGTTTATAGAAAGATTTTATTTAAATGATGGTGAGGTACATAAAAGAACATCTAAATATTAATAGAAAATGTTAACATCATAATGATTCCCCTTCTGCTAAGTTACTATGTGAGTTATCATATTCCAAATATAAACAATAGGACTAGAGACAGCAAGGAAATACAGAAGTTAATTGCAAAGTTCATGTGAAAAATAAATAAGCAAAAGAAAAAAAATATATTTCTAAAAAAATGATAGTAAGAAGAGGTTGTCACCATGTACAAAATTATAAATTCATGATAATACTTTTATATAGTATATGAGTACTCAAGAATATCAATGGAAAAAAGAAAGTCTGTAAATAGTCTCAAATGTATTAAAAAGTAGAATATATTTAAAAGTATCACATTAATGTCAGGAAAGTATATACTACTCAATAAATTTGTGGACAAATAGAAATATGAAAAAAATAATAAAACTGGATCCTTACAATAGATCCAACTAAAAAGAAAAAGAAAAAAAACAAAATGAAGAAAATATTTTAAAGTGAAAAATAAGTCATAAAAATTGAGATATTTTCTTTATTGTCTAAATTTATAAATTTAGACAATTTATATTGTCTATATATGACACAAACTAAAAAACCACCAATTGCTGAAAAATAATATTTCATAAAATTAAAATATTTTATCAAATAAAAACCCCACAAAGTCAAAATGAAAACAATAGCATGAGGAAAAAAAAATATTTGGAACTCATAGGAAGAAGGCTGTTATCCTTATATTAACATAAATTTTTATGCAAGGTAATTCAATTAAGAAAAAATAAACATCTCAATAGAAAAATGTCCAAAACCAATCAACAGATATTTTGCAGAACAGAACATACAGTCTTAAGCATTTAATTTTTTATTTTGTCTAAGAGGAAGAAATACAAGTTAAAATCTTATTATTCATTTAGAGTGGGCAGAGTGATTTTTTTTCAATTTTTAGTTCTGTAAACAAATGCAATTTATATATATCACATATATCTATATATCACATATCACCATGTTTTTGAATTAAGATAAATTAAATATTAGACTTTTGCACAAATATCCTCCCATTTCATGTCACAGTTTTAATATTTGTACAATAATGTCAGCCTCAAAATACCTAAGTAGTATGTTTTGTTCATTCTTTTCTTGGCTTTTCCTGTTGTAACGAGGTGTTCTTTCCCAACCATTTGACTTTCTTTAACTAATGGAATGTTAGAAATGAGGATGCAAGCAGAGCTTGAAAAGGTTTTCTCTTGTTATTCTTGCTTATTCATGAATGAAAACATGCCCTAGATAGGTAGCTAAAGGGATGAGAGACACATATGGATACAGCCAAGGACATCCTACACCAGCCAAACAGAATAAGTCCTCTTTCATAATATATTTAAAATAACCATTATATAAAATTTTCATTCTTATTTTTTAAAACTTTAACAGTTTTATTGAGGTGTAATTGATGTATATTTAACTACATATATTTAATGTGTACAATTTATGTTTTTGGTAAAATTTTGTAAATTATATATTATAATTTAAAACATAATTCTTTATATACATGTAAATCTATATTTTTCTTGCTTTTAGGGACTGTTGAGCTTCGTGGATATATTAGTCTGCAGTTTTATTAAAAATTTATTGAGATTCATGTTTTTACCCATCAGATTGAGGGTGAAACATGAAAACATTGCACTGTAGGTCAGTGGAAGTATACATAAGTAAACTCTATTAAGAAAAATTTGACAATAACTTTCAAAATTAAAATGCATTTACTCCTTGAAACAGAAGTTCTAATGCTTGGAATTTGTATCATGAGTATGTCAATACAATAAATGTGCAATTAAATGTGTATATGATATTTATTGCAGCATTTTTTAAGCCACCCAGTCTTGGTAAGCATTGCTTTAAATATCAAACATCCAACTCTTTAATAAAAGTTGGTTAGAGTAGAATTGTGGTTACTACACATCAGGGAAGTGGGAAGATTGAGGAGATATTGGTCAATGGATACAAAATTTCACCTAAACATATCTTAAACAGATTCAAGTAGACCTGCCATTTGACCCAGCAATCCCATTACTGGGCATATACCCAAAGGAAAAAAGGTCATTCTGTAACAAAGGCACGTGTACCCAAATGTTTATAGCAGCACAATTCACAATAGCAAAGATGTGGAAACAACCCAAATGCCCATCAATACATGATTGGATTAGTAAACTGTGGTATATGTATACCATGGAATATTACTCAGCTATAAGGAATGATGAAAATACGACATCTCTATGGTTCTCCTGGAGAGAGTTGGAACCCATTATATTAAGTGAAGTATCCCAAGAATGGAAAAACAAGCATCACATGTACTCACCAGAAAATTGGTTTCCCTGATCATCACCTAAATACAAATCTGGGAATGACACCAATTGGACATCAGACTGAGGTGGGGGGTGGGGGAGGGGATGGGGGGTATGCCTACACAATGAGTGCATTGCGCACCGTTTGGGGAGTGGTTACACTTGAAGGTGCTGACTCGGGAAAGGGGGGGTGGGGAAAAAAATATGAAACTATTGTTTTTAACTTGCACTGTTCACTTAATAATTTATCATGAATATTTCCCATATTATTTCATATCATTGTACAAGAAATAATGTATACATTATGAGGACATACTGTATCTAACAAGATATACTGTTAGACTCTTTGATTCTGTAAAATTAAATTAAAAAAAAAAAAAATAAAATAAATGCAAGAACAAAAAAAAAAAAAAAAAAAAACAAAATTTCACCTAAACAGAAGAAACAAGTTCAAGAGATTTGTTGTATGTCATGGTAATAATAGTTCATACAATATATTGTATGCTTGCAAATTGCTAAGAGAGTAGAGTTTAGGTGTTCCTACTGCCACAAAATTATGTGACATAATGCATGTTAATGAGCCTCATTAGACATTACACAATGTATGTGTGTATGTGTTTGTGTTTATATATATATAAACATGCACATCATAAATATATATAATTTTTGTCAATTAAAATAAATAAATCCTGGTTAAATATGTTACATTATATCCATAAATTGAACACCATGAAGCTACCAAAAAATGCTGTTTATTTTACATGTACTGCTAAAAATTTATGCCCATAATATTGTAAGTGGGAAAAAAATGCAGAAAAGGATGAAGTTTATACTACTCTCTGTGTAAATGCTTGTGTTGTGGATAGCAGCAGCTCCTCTGAGACAGCACTTCAGGAGCATAATTTACATCATGATCCATATGAATGATGTCCCTGAATTGCACAGTGCTGACTTGTGGTGCCATGGATCCTTATCCTGCTGTTTGAGTTAGAATTTCTTCAGAAGGATACACAAAAAGCAGTATCAGAGGTTGCCTGTGGTAGGGAAACTATGTGGCTTGAGGAAGGATTGGAAAGGAGATTAACTTTCCATGAAACCTTTTTGGATATTTTTAATTTGTGCCAAGAGTACTAATGCCTATTCAAAAAATAAATTTTAAAAATTAATAATAAAGTTGTGGTATACAGAGTACATTATTCGCTAAGGTGACCTGACTTGGCTTTAGGGAGACAGTTTTGACTTACCATTAAATTACATTTAGTTGGCTCTATTTGTCACTAGAATACCTTATTTTTTTCCCACTGAAATTCAGACATGCTGTTTGGTCCTATTTCTGAAAATAAAGTGTCATTTAGGTCTAGAATGTCACTTCAGGGGTCACCATATTAGGTAAGTGGTATTTCCTTCAAATTTCAAGACTGATTGTTTATAGTATTTGTAGTTAATTTTATGAAATTGCTAGTGACTTCTATTTGGGTCTTACTTCAGATATAATTTCTTTTACTTTACTGCTGACCTGAGGATCCAGATTCTTTTTTAAAGACATGATATATTTTGTTCAAAAAAATGCTCTGAAGTTTGTCTGCAGTCTAGATTTTGAAGGTTGGTAGAAAAATGAACTGTTAATAATTTTGAAACAAACTAACTTTCATAATATCACACAAAATATAGCCCCAGGTTAACGGCCTGCTCTATCACCTATTGAAGTCTTAGCTTTTTTGTTTATATATGAATTCTCTTAAAAATTGGGCACTTTTCTGTGATTGATGATACAGCTATTTTTCTTTCCTTTTTACTGCTTAATATTTTTTTCTTTAGCTTTCTTAATAGCAAACCTTGCATTGCCAGGAGGGAAGGGAAGATCCAATAACTTATAATCAATTCTGTCACTTAAAAGACTTGTTCCAAGTGCCATCATGCCACAGCATGTTGTAGCGTGTCATCTGTGCAGGAACATCCAGCAGTGATGGATCAAAAGAGCCAAGGTCAAGGGCCCAGGAATAGAACACAAAGGGATATCCTGTTTTAAAAATGTCATTTAGAGGATTAGAAAACACAATGCAATATCAAGTAATAAAATTAAAATGTCCTGAATATCAAGGCAAACATAACAAAGAAAAAGACAAAATATAAACTAAATATTTTTGAATTACAAAATCATATGCAGTAGAAGTTAGTTCAGTCATGCACAGCATTATGTATTGTGAATAACAAGGTAAATACATGAGTCTTCATTTTAGGAAAACAAAATTTTCAAGGATATTTTTCTCTCTTTAATAAAACTTATAAAATGTACATTTCTAGCCACATGTTATATTAATGATAATATGGAATTCAGTGGTATTTTATCCCAAATTTTTAATTTTTAATTTTTCTATGTGATAGATCTGAATGTAATATCTACTTATGTTGAGTTAAAGAGTATTTATCCCTATTCATCTATAGGAGACTTGATATACTTGTGTGTATGTAAGAGATTAATAATGTCATTTATTCACATGCACATCAACATTTTTGTTCACTTCGAGTGATGTGTGTGTGTGCTATAGATGAAACACTTATAAAGGAATGCCAATGTGTTAGGTAGAAAATACAGGGAAAAACTAAGACAAGAAAGTTCCTTATTCACACCCTGTGCCCTTTTTTTTTCTGAGTTTCTATGGGGTGCAGAAATTTCTTGTGTATTATAGCTATGGTTGCCTTATAGATTGTGGATATTACAAATATCTTCTTCTATTCTTATCCTTCCATTAACTTGTTATTAAGATGGTCTTCTTTATTGAGCACAAATCTTTAATTTTGATGCTATAAATCCATCATTTTTCCTTTATGATTTGTCTATTATAGGACTTACATAAAAAATTTTAGATATGAAGTTTTAGATATGATGGTAGAAAAAGATTAGACATAAATTAGTTATCACTAGATAAATGAATTATAATGTGATATTTGCCTACAATGGAATACTATGTAGTACTATGAAGTTAATTAATTGGATTTACTTAAAGTAATATGGATAGACCTCACAAGAGTAGCTCTGAGTATTAAAAATAAGAAATGGAAATATATTTTAACATAATAGAATTTATGTAAATTTAACACATATAATATCTTTTTTATTCAAAGATACATATATAACTAGTGGGAGATATATTGGGAGGGTATGCATTTAATATACTGGAAAGAGTTCCTAAGATAGTAAAGAAAATGACAGTATGAATAAAATAAAAATTGGAAAATATTAAAATAAAGCAACAGAATGTTTTTCTCTTATACCAACTGATAATGATTTTGGGATATGACTCAAGGGGTAAAGGCAATCAATTATGAGAAAACTTGGCATCCTAAAAAATGAAACGTGGAGTATGGCTTCAGTTTGGAATTTATACTTTTAATAGAATTGCTGAGAAATACATATGACTATGAACTTTAAGGAGAAAATGATGAGTGCCATATCAAACCACATGGAAGTTCATTCATACATCCTGTTGGCAAAAGCTTATTGAGTGTTCTCCAGAGTCTAATACTCAACAGAGAATAGAATGGACAAGACCTTTGCTCTTGTGACAGGAGATAGTGAATAAACAAATTATAAAGTACTACACTACATAAAGAACATCAAACTACATAGACAATTAAAATAATGTACTAGGAGAGTGGCTAGGTGGTTTCTTTAGATTGGGCAGTTAGGGAAGTTCTCTCTAAAGAGAAGATTTTGACAAGAGGGAACCAGCCTATACAGAGATCTAGAAAAGATTAAGGCCAAGTGAGTAGAGAGGATTTTGGCACATTTGAAAACCTGAAAAAGTTCTAAAGCCTAGCGAATCAGGAAAGTGAAAGACTAGTAACAGTTCTGGGAGATAGAGAGGGAGCAGATACATAGGCTTTATTTAACAGGCTAAGGAATTTGAATTAAATAGGGGAGTGAAATGGTCATCTGATTTACATTTGTAAAAGTCAATATAGCTGCTGTGTTGATAATGGATTCTATAGAGGGACAAGTGATGTTAAGAAGATTAATAGAAAGTAGAAAGAGGAGTGAACATAAAATGCCTCACCTAGCTTTCTTTCCCTCCGTTAGCCAGACTTACTGAAAGTCCTATCTAACAGCTTCTATTGGTATTTTATTTACCTAGAACTAAGTCACAGGACCGAATCTAACTTTACAGGAGACTAGAAAATGAAGTCTTTTTCTTGGACAGTTGACATACTGAAAAAAAAATACATATTTATAGGAGGTACACTCTAACCAAGGAAGATGGAAGAAAAAAAAAAAAAAGGATCATAGTAAGCAACTAAGCAACCCAGTAACTGTCACAGAAGATATTTCAGTTTGGGAAATACGGTTTTTGAGACATAAGACTAGAGTTCTAGATCAAGATACCTGGGAAGCAGAATGTGACTGCATTGTACAAATAAAAAGCAATAATAAAAAAAGAGAAATTTTGCATACATTTAAATAAAGTGACACTTCTACCCTTTAACATATAACTACTAGTCATGACCTGTGCACAAATTGAGATTTTTCTAGAAAATGTATGACTGACTCCACCATATATCATATGTTATATTTCTACCTTGTTTCTTTTTTGCCGTGTCCCCATGTAGAGTCACACATCATGAAACAGGAAATAAGACCCAGTATACTGTTGAGAAGCTACAAATTCTTTGTAAGAATAAAACATCACCAGCTAACATTAGACAATGAGGAAGTATGGGTAATATATCAGGACCCTGGACAACTGAATTCCAATCCAGGTCGTCACTAAATAGCTGTGTGACTATCAACATGTAATTCATCTCTCTGAGCTTCAGATATATCTTGGAGTCGGTGCATCTAAGGCCACATTAAGGTGAGGGTAAGAAGTGCCTAGAAAAGAGAATAATGAGAAGTATGAATTCTAAACCTCCCATTCAGTGGAAACTAGGCAATTACACTTGCACTGCTTTTTTGTGATTGAAACAATGGAAGTTTTCATTCAAATAAAAAATTCAACTGCATGAAACAGTTTCAAAGTCCCTTTGAACACAACATTCTATGCAGGTACTAAGATTGCCAAGTGCTTGTCCTAATTGAGAGAGGAGAATATGGCCCAGTAAGTGCCACCATTAGAGGGCAGATACATAAGCAAATACACAAAAATATTTAGCAAAAGCTAAAAGACAATGTAAACAAAATGCCCACATTTATAAGACTTTTTTATACAGGAAGAACATTATAGTAACAAAATAACATTTTTTTTTTCTAACTGGAAGGTTTCTTTGTTCATATCTAATTTTATGTTTAGTTATTTCAAATACAATTTGAGTTTAAAATATATCTTTTTCTTAGACATCCCTAAGTATGTGAACTTTAAAATACTAGATATTATTATTTCAAAAATTAACTGGTTAACGATATTATTAACAATGCATCCTATTTTGTTAGTTGAAAGTTTTATATATATTTATATATATATTTTATTATAACAAAATAGGAAGTTATTATGGGTAAAATATTCATTAAAATCTGACCCATAAGAATACATTTACAGTTTCAGGCTATGAATTGGACTCCTTTTCCATTGTCATAATGATTGCTACATCACCACTGTAATGTCTGTTTTGTCTGTATTTATGTCTATGAAATTTTCTCAACCTTCTGAGTAAAAAATGTAAACTGCCTTAACACCTAAACATGGCTTCAGTTCAGAAAATGTGATAACCAGTATGTATGAACAACTTTTGTAAGACACTATAGTTTAAGTAGATTAAAAACATTTGAACCTATTTAATATAAATTATATTTCCTTTAACAATCACTAAAAAATATGCGCTTCTCTTACAAACTCTGAAAAATTTTAAGGACCATTAAGTATATTTGCTTTTTTGTTTTAAGATCTTTTTGTTTTGCATAAACTAAATTTATAAATGGTAGTAATCAAGTAAACAACAGAATACAGACTCAGTAAAAACTCTAAGCAGGTTTTGGGTCCAGCTGGCATTCTTAAATTTTTTATGATGCAACATAACATAGAGCCATCTAAATTCACACTCAGGTGAAAAAACAAGTTTGAGGGCCTTCAAGAGAATTAATTTTCCTAGCAAATCACAAATTGCAAGACCCTCACCAAATCACTCTGGCCCCAGAGAACAAGTGTGATTACAAATTTCGTAGTATTACATGTGCCAGTTAACTCTTGTTATTGCTTTTTGGTTTCTAGTAAAGAAAACAAAAGTAAGGAAGGCACTTTAAAATTGCTTTTCACATTCAACCATACTTGTTTAATTAGTACTCAGGTTCTTTACTGAGGATTAAGCAATGATTAAGCAAGAAGTGTATTATATATTAAAGGGAAAATGGTGAATTTTAATCTCATAGTGACGGCAGAAGCATTAAAAACTGTTATTCTATTGTGACTGATAGTGTGACTTTAACATTTTACAGTTTATTGAGAACCTAATACATGCCAGGTATTAGCTGAAGTAATTTATACACATTTCCTTAATGATCAAAACAACCATATGATTCAGGAAATTTATATATCTAAATATATGATGTATTTTATGTTCCAGTCAGAAAACTTTCATGTAATAATCTTTTTTCCAGTGACCAAGAATATACAAATGCCATAAATAGATCTACAGACAGATGAATGTCTTTAGTATTTAGAAAATTCCTAATAGTACATGTAGTTTTAGATTTTAAGCTTATAAAGTACCTTCGCATTCTTGATTTCACATAATGATTACAAATAGAAAGCAGTGCAGTACCATTATAAACATTTTTTATCTCCAAGCTTGCAAAACGAATAATCTGAGATTGGGGAATTGATGACATGCCCAAATTTACACTATGAATGGCAGGTATTGCTTGAACATGTCCTATAACTCCAGTTTCAGTACTTGTTCCACCATGATACAAATTATGGTAGAGATGTCTCCATTTCACTTGAAGCTTAATGAGATACTCTTGGAAAATGATTCACATTTATTATATATCCTTTTCCTCTTTAAACATTTTTTTCTCTTTTTTTTTTTTTTTGTATTATTCTATTGGTTGAGATGAGATACATCCACAGACAAACGGAAGCCATCCTGAAAAAAGAACAAAGATTTTACCACTGTATCAAAATCTGCTACATCTTTCAGAAAAATAAAATAAAATGAACATCCTAACAAAACATGCCAAACAAAACACATTTAAAGGATGTATGTGTATAGGCTAGTAAATTAATTCAACCATTTCTCTCATTTTTTAACCACAATTAGTAATTCCTCCTAAGTCAAATTCTTCAATGTCATTGTATGTTATATTATTATTAAAATTATTATACTATGTTATAATATATATTAAATATATTTTAAAATATATATTAAACATACTGATCTCAAAAACACATTTTGTTAAAAATTTAGAAACTTAGAAATTAATTGCACTTTATTTTTTAAAGTAGTCATAAACATTAAAATACATATATATTTGAAGTATTTCTAAAGTATTGAGAACTTTGAATAAAATATTTTCAATTATTTTCAAATATTAAAAACAACTTTAGAATGTTATTAATAATATAATACATATGTTGTTAAATGAATATAACTAAATTTTATGGATACTATAGATTTTATTAATCACTTTTAGTCTGAGTTCATAGAATTTCTTTATTTAAAAAAAGATTGTAAAAAAAAGGTTACGTTGCAGTGATTAATTTTAGTAATCCTAGTCACTGAGTCAGATTAAAAAGTTAATGATCCATTGGAATATATTATAGAGAAATTTTATTTCCATATTCAGATAATATATTCATTTCCAAAAATGTTACTATATATACTACCATATATATTTTAA
Source organism: Eulemur rufifrons (assembly GCF_041146395.1). Classification (NCBI taxonomy): domain Eukaryota; kingdom Metazoa; phylum Chordata; class Mammalia; order Primates; family Lemuridae; genus Eulemur; species Eulemur rufifrons. The sequence goes on from NC_090989.1 coordinate 41,981,897, forward strand.
GTGCCAAAAGAAATCACCCAAAACTTTATCACTGACAAAAATATCCTCTTGGGTGATAGACTACCAGGGTCTTGTCATATACCTTACTGTACCACAAATATCAACTGTGAGGGATTGAACTGTGCTCTTAGAGTGCCTGGGTTTATTTTTTCTTCTCCAAAATGGAAAATTATAGTAGATTATTCCAAATGTTCTATATTATTCTGTGATTCTAAAAAGCAGTTTTTTATGGAGGTCCATATAGAAGTCAAATTTACATTAACAACTCACTACGGAATGGTTGGCTTTCATGAAGCAAGCCAAAACTTTGCATACTTTACCATCTGCTAGTCTCAGTTACCCTGTTCTTTATGGTAGATTACTAGAAGACATTGTCCTTACTAAAAGTTCATTTCAGAATTATTTTGATATGTCATTAAAAAAATTATCAAAGTCTCTATTCAACTTCATAAGTTAAATAGATACACAGACATTTAATATTTATTTTTCTGGCAATCATAATTTAAAATGTTTCTATTATAGGAAGAAATAATTTTTATAAGACTACCTGGAAATAAATAATAAAAATATTGTTGTAACAGTTTAGTAAGTATAACATATCACTAAATGCATCTGCAAAGAGAAACCCAGGTAATTGGTATATATTTGCCATTTTATGAAATCTTCCTCTGTGCCTTACAGAGGAAACTTATCTTTGAATCTTATACTACTGAAGTATGTAATTATTTTAAAATACATCTTCACTTCAAATAATTTCATATTTTTTAATTTATATAAATAATATTTATTTAAAAATTAGAGGTTTCAATATAGCTTTCATCATTTCAATGTGAATTTTTAGATGTTTCATCAACTGAGACAAAACTAATAAAAATACTTTCTTATTTTATCTGACATTTAGACAATGAAAAGATATTAAGGAAACTGAATAATGCTCTAGAAATTTGGTACCTATTTTAAATTTATCTTGTTAGAAATAACGTATGACTGACAGCTCAAAAACATTTTTACAATTTCCCCCTAAAATATAATATATGTGTATGTATGTGTGTGTGTGTGTGTACATAAGTGAATATTTTAAAGGAAAATACTCATAGTTCTAAAAATTAAGCCTTATTTCAATCATTTACAAAATCTGAAGGATTTTAATAGAGTTGTATGAGATGTAAGTTAGTTAAATTCACATGTTATATTGGTTTCATAGAGAGAGACCTAACATATTAGTAGGGATAAATTGTGAGTCACAATTACTCAGAAATGCAAGATCTTTACCAATCAGAGCACAGAGTATATTCCCTTTCTCTTCCCAATACTTCTCCAAAAAAATAATTGAGTAGTCTGCTACATGTAGGTTCCAAAATGAGCTGTCAACAGTGGAAAAGGGAAGAAAGTGCCTAAGAAGCCACCTAGTAGTAGTAACTAACAAGGGTACCTAACACTGTTGTTCAAGATGGGATATACATATATCTCTTCAGCCCATCTGGGATCTAGGCTAGAGGGAAGGAGATGACTCTATCTTACTCTAAAACCTCCATGTTCTAACAATCTTCCTAAACAACGAGACATGTGCCAAGAGCTGGGAATACTGATCAGATGCACTTTAAAGGGTTCCTTTTTTACAGTCGGGATTTTAAAAGATAAAAAGAACATTGCTCCTCCTTTACAACACTAACAAAAAAGCTGGATGAACTGAAAATTCACGTTTCTTTTACCCATCAAAAACTAAAGTCTCAAGAAAAATGACTATCCTGAAATTTAAGGAGAGAACAGAACTTGCTAGAGGAAAGAATTGTTCAAGGCTAAGTGTAAGCTCATGAGAGAATATAGAAGCCCAGGAGACCAAAGATACAAGGGAAATGTGTACCATTCATGAGCCTCATCAAGCACTCATAAAAAATAGTCTTGAGTCTGGAAAACGCACTCCTCCTGGTACAGGCCTGAGGGAGAGGAAGAGTAACAACTGCTAGAAAGTATAAAATTAGCCCAGATTCTTCTCCTTTAAGGAACAAAAGCCTTAAACCGATTAACAAAACCAGACAGACATTAATAGAAAAGAATCCTGTAGACAAATATTTCTCATTAAGATACACAGAAATATCATCAACAAAATATTAGCACATAGAATCCAGAAATATATAAAAAGTATATCACCACAAAGTGAGTGAACCAAGGCAGCTCCAACATTGAGAAATCAATTATCATGATAAGACACTAAAGAGGAAAAAATGATAATTTCCTCACAGATGTAGAACAAAATTCCTCATCTACTCATAATAAAGTGAAAAGAAACCATAAAAACACACAATTAAAATCCTGAATTTTTTCTTTCTTTCATCTGGTACAAGATAAGTATCTATTCTCTTCACATTTCTATTCAACATTGTACTGGAAATCTCAGCCAGAGCAATAAGTCAATAGAGTAAAAAGAAAGAAGAAAGAAAAGAAAATGCATATGTCCAAACTCAGAAAATTATATACATTAAATATGTGCAGTTTTAAGCCTTTTAAAAAATAAAGGAAATAACTAGGCAAAGTACGATGGCTCACACCTGTAATCCCAGCACCTCGGGAGGCCAGGGCAGGAGAATCATTTTAGCAGAGATATTCGAGGTTACGATGAGCTATGATCGAGCCACTGTATTCCGGCCTAGGTGACAGAGCAAGACCGTCTCTTAAATAAATAAATACAATACAATAAATGAATGGAAAATAAATAAATTAGTAGAATTAAAAACAAGAAAGTAAGATTAATTAAATGAAATTACCTGACTGTATGTAATATATTTTTAATATAAGAAAAGAAAGGTAAACAAATTGGAAAAAAAATAACCGTTTCACTGTCTCTATTTGCAGATGATATGATCATCTACATAGAAGATCATCAAAAAATGCAAAAAAAACTTAAATCTACTAAGTTATCTTAGGAAGGCAGCAGAATACAGTATCAATATACAAATTGTATTTCCATACACTAGGAATAAACATGGAATTTGAAATTTAAAAAAATACCAATTTTAATAGCAACATTTAAAAAAGTAAAATTCTTAGGAGTATATCTTAGAAATTATTTGCAGAATCTTTATGTTAAAAATCATCCAACATCATACATAATTCTCTCTGGCTGTATCTTACTTGTACCCTCTGGTCCTCACCTTTTGGCACTTCAACTGGCTAGAACTTTCTACTTTTAGATAAGCAAAATAAGCACAGTTCTTTATTTTATCTTTATTCAAATAGTCCCTGGTACTTTCGTCCCTCAGTGTTTAATCAGTCTGTTTTTATTGGGAATTATCTCTGAACTGAGGTTCAATCTAAATTTATTACACAAAGTGTTTGTTTTAAATTTCACTTATGCAGGGATTCATCCCTCATGCTATTGCTGCCTCTTCTACTTCTCCCCCAAACATCAGCTAGGAGGAGGCAACAACAGGAATCTCAAACAGATTTGTGAGTTTTGTCAGGTAACTGGGCCTCTCTTTTCCAAGGATATAGTAAGTTTCACAAAAGCTGTTCACAATATGGGGCATCAGACTAAAGTAGAAATATTGGTAAGAAAGAAAAAAAAATCTAGGCAGATAGAGCCTGAGACAGTTCCACAACAGTTTCCTGTTGCCCCTCAGAGCCAGAGAGGAATATTTGAAAAATTTCAAGGCTCCCTTGGGGTGAGAATGAAGGGCAGTGACAACCAATCCTCATGGATCTTGAGGACAACGAAGGAGGATGCAAGGGCTGAAGAGTGAAACCCTGGAGTGACCACATCTAGGGGTGACAGTGACCTTAGTCTCAAGAGCCAAGACCAGACACAGCAAATAATATCTCATGATAAGGTGCCAGCTTGAGATCAAAGACGGTTGTAGACCATTTACTTCTTCAGATCCCCTAATTATGTAAGCCTCCGAAAACTAGACACCACACTGGGAAAAACAGAACAGACAAGGAAAAAGTCATAATTGACTATTTATAACAGAAATGCTCACAAAAGCACCAAAGTGTCTGAGTTTGCCTGGAGTTGATTAATGTTTTTTTCCCTTGGTGTAATGGGGACTCAATACATCAACTAAGTTAAAATATCAAAAGTAACCACAACATGTTCCCTTTAGGCTACGGAGGGACATTGTGAGATTTTATTATTGTTGTTATTGCTTTAGTGTTGTTATTGTTGTTGTTATCTTCTCTATACAGAGTACATATTCTTTGGAATGAGCTATGTGGTAAAACCTTCAATGCCCACAAGAAGCCCAATTTGTCCATTTCTGCCAGTGACTAGGATGGTGATTCTTTCTACTTCAGAGACCAAGTATGAGCATGTCTGTTTGGCCAAAATTAAGGCCCCATTTCCCAATCAGCATTAACAGCAATAAAGCCATCTGTTAATATCTTATATTATCCTTCTTAATTGTTCCATATATGAGGAAGAAAGAAAAGTGTTTCATTTATTATCTTTTAAAACTCCAACACAAACTTTACCTATTGTATATTCTTACAATAAACTATATTTTTTGTGCATGTATAGTTTCAAGTTATGTCCAGCTGTTTGATAGTTAAAATGAACATTTACAACTTAGTCTGATGCTGGCATTTTACATGGACTTTGGGATTTGACAAACAGTTTATTTCAGCGCAGAGCCCACCAATAGGAAAAAATCAAATTTTACCTGTTACAGGGCACTCACAACAAATAATCAATCCCAGCTTGGCCTGGACTCAGAAAATGTTAGGGAGCCCTGTACGGGAGCAAACAGATTGCACACAGGAAAAAAAAAAAAAAAAAAAAAAAACCTGCCTGCAATTTAAGACCAGGTGGAAAAAGAGACAGCACTAGATACAGCTGTGCAGTTAAGACCTTCTCTGCTACGTTACTTTGGCCTTTGTTCTCTTTTACCTCATTAGCCTAAACAGCATAACATTTCCAACCATGGTAGCTGCACATGAGGAATCCCAACACATGAGCAATCCTGACTCCAGCTGCTTGTGCTCCCTTGCCTGCCTTAGGTTTGTTATCTCTGACTAACAGAAATGTGGGTTTTCATATTTCTGACTCCAGAATGGGAACCTGACAACAGCATCAGTTAACTCTTTCCTCTCCTTCTTCTTTTGGACAATGATCCAATTCTCTACATTCGACAGAAAATGTGTTAGAAAATCACAGAGGAAAAATTTCAAATTGGCCAAATGTAATTGCTATGACAAAATTGAAGGCTTTCTTTTTAACCATCTATCTTCTACTCAGTATCTTTTTTACTGTTTCTGTTCATGATGTGCAACTTTCTTTTTCCCTTTTCAGGAATCCTTAGCAGTTGTCTTACCACATTCATAAAGAGACATACTGCATTTGGCATGACATTTATCATTTTCTATCACTCCTATCCTTGTCCCTTCTTTTTCTGCTGTCTCTTGTTTCTTAGTGGATACCTCAAGCCTCTTTTGTGAGCCAAAGATTCCTAGCTTACAGCTCACTCTAAACAATAGATGTTCTCTACAGAGAAGAAAATAATAACAACAAAACAAATAAAATAATATTTTTAAATACCCCTTTAACAACCGAGGATGCTATTATCAGAGGTTATTAGCTCTGCCACTTAAATGATTGCAATTATTTCATCCCCAAGACATTAAAATTATATCCTTTCCTTCTTCCTTGTATCTCTGGCCTGTGCCATAAGCCTTTAAATTCACCTTCACCCCCCACTTGCTGCAATCATTACCCCCAATAGAGAAAGTGTACATTAATCCAATGGTGCTGCACTTTAATAGGCTACAAAGAAATTAGTGTTGTGCTCCCAATCAGTGCCTACCTGAAAGTAACTCTTTCATCTTTACTTTGAGTAAAGGTGAATTTTTTATAATTTGAGAGTTGGATGAAACTACGGTGTGCTCAGAATGGTGGCATACCTCTTATACTGAGGCCTTGCCTTTTGATAAAGCTTGTATATATTTTAATTCTCCACTCAATGAAAATGGGTCCCTACCCATAAGGTTATTTATCTCTCATGCAAAGAGAGTCCTAGTGAGCTCCCTGTCCTCGTCATGTTAAAATGTAACTGAACCTATTTCAATGTCAATTTAGTTTCCGTCTGCAAGAACTACAACAAATTTATCTTTCTTTTCTTTTATAGGATATATGTGTATCTTTTTTCCATTAGTGTCACTTTCTTTACTACATTGGTTTCTTTCAAATTCTTTCCTATTTTTTAATTTTTCCCCAGAATTTTTTTTCTTTCTTTTTTCTTTCTTCTATCTCCTTATTACCAATAGAATGGCAGTCACTGTGGAAGGAAATACATGATTCTTATAAAAATAACCAAAATCAAATTTTGCATTAATTTAATGTGCTATTCCTGGCTGAAGAAAGAGTAGAGAGAAAGGGGAAGGGAGAGAGGGAAAAAGAGAGAGAGGGGGAGATAGAGGAGAGCAAGTATATTCCTGAAATGGTCACATTTTTGATAAGCTGGTTGCTTGATCTTGCATTGGATTTTGAGATGTAGTTAGAGGAACAAAATTAAAACTTCATCTCCCATCTCCCAGCAGTTAAGAGCAGGAGAAGGAAAGGGAGAGGGAAGCAAGAATACTTTATCTATAGCATTCTTTCTCCCATTAGTCAAAGTTTGAGCCAAAAGGTATTAATTTACCCACACTTTATTTCCAAAGTCTTTTACACATAGGTGTTAAGTGGGTCGCAGAGTGTCTTGTGTCACAATGACAATAAAGAAGTGTTGAAATAAGAGCACAGAGGCCCCAATTGCAAGTGAGAGATGATGCACTATTACTGTGTTGTGTCTATAAGCCACAGGAAAATTATCTTTTTAGTCAAAATTCCCTAGAACCGGATCTGAGGAAGAGATTCTGGTACAGGAGATCGATTGAAGGAGTGCTTGTCAGTATAAAACTCTAAGTTATGGAATAGAGCAAGATAGGAAAACATAAATACATGAGAAACGATGGCGTCAGTCTTGGTCTGACTCATAAGATAAAGGCTTCAACTCAGAAGCATCACACAGTTGTTCCTGTACTCTTGAGGCAAGGGAATTAAGCTTTTTAAATTCATTTATCAGTTCATCTTTGGCAGTTGACTATCCTGGGAGGGGCGGGGGTAAGGATATAAGTTCACAGGTGAGGTGGTCCCTGTCAACTGAGAAAAATAATGAGGAGAAGACTTCAGGCCAGTACTCATAGCAGTGGGGGATCCAGTAAAATGCACCTAAGAGTAGGTGCTCCAAGGGGTCCTTCTGTTGCCCTACCACCCACAGCACAAACTGACTAGGTATCTCTCCTGTCTTTTAGGAGGGTTGGTCTAGTCTAGCCCGGAAAGCAGGGTAAGTGCATGGGCAATTAGGTGAGCCCTAAACTGAATCCACGTCAGATCATTATTCTATAAGATTTCTCAATGCTGTTCATATCATTAAAACACATCTGTAACCTTATGCTGGGAAAAATAATAACATGTTTATTGAAAATATATTTAATGAATGCCATCATATTATGTGAGAAAACTAATTAGTTATTATTAAAAAAAAAAAAAAGAAAGAAAGAAATCCAGAGAAGTAATTTGCAGAGTGGTATTAGTACTTCCTAAATAGCCTATTTGAAAGTGGAAGCAGGGTAAATATGTTGACTGGCCTAAGGCACTACATTGAAAGTAGTTTTGTTCTTGTTTTTTCATAGAAAAAAGGCAACACTGTCTTACAGAAAATGATTTCTCAATGATTTTCTACTCTCCCCTTTGTACCTTCTGCTCCTTTTTAATACCATTAATTCATTCTCTGAACTATTCCAAATGTTCCTTACTCTTATGCCCATAATATCTGCTATGTTATTCCCTTTTGGTGTCTTCTCCATCAAGAACCTCATATTCTAATCATTTCAGCTTCACTTTTTTTCCTTCAAAATAATTTCTTCATGTGTCTTTTTTACATGAGCCCAAACTTGACTATAGTTTCCCTATGAATGGCTCAAACTAGTTCAAATTTTATTTGGCCAATATCTCAGTAGATGCCTATAATATGTTTATTTATTTATTTTAATGTATAGTTAGTTATGTGAAAGAAAGTCTGGGTCAGAGACCAGTATAACAGTTTCAACATCACACCGCTTACTTGTTTAGCCTGCAATGAATATTGCTGCTTTCCTAATGTTAAAGCCGTTATTTCAGAGATTTAACTTTCTATGAAAAATATATTTGTATCCTAATATTATGTTCCTGACACTAAGAAATGCATAGCACATTTTAAAAATTACTACTATTAACTTACATTTAGCACTCATATGAATTTCTATATGTAAATCAGGTGGGACCTTTCAAAGTAAATTTTCTCCTGTATTCAAGACAAGAGGAAGTTTCATAATGTGGAGCAAGGTTAGGTTCCTATCCTCCCACAGCAATTGGAAGATACAGGCACTATCTTCCTTGATAATTACATTTCAAAAGCATGCCTCCCAGGCTCTTGACAAAGACACTCTGGTGTTGCAAAAAGCTTTTAAAAAGATTTGCATCTCAAAGGGGCAGAGAAAGAATTTACAAGTTTTCTAAAGTAAATGCTCTAAGAAAAGGCAGGTCAGGGGCTTAGAGGCAGGAAAAAGTTATTGTAATGTTTAGTCAAGCTGAAGGAAGTATTAGAGTCCTCTTCATCAGTATTCTCCGTTTCTTCATAGTTCTATTGAAAATGTCACATCATTGAGGATGCTTTCCTCCTCACTTTGTGTTACATGCCATCTTCCCCCACCTCTGCCACGCCCTGTCCCCATTGCCTTGCTTTATTATTTTTCCCCTGGCAATTATCACCATTTGAAACTTGATATAATTGCTTGTGTCATTTATCTATTGTCACATAATGTAGCATAACCAACAGAAAATCTCAGTAGCATACAATCATAGGAATATATTGTTCCTCAATCTGGGTCAGCTGAGGATTGGTTAGGTAGTTCTGCACATCACCACTGGACTGGCGGTCCGGTCTCAAGCTGACACTCAGCTATTGGAGGGTTGGTCCACTTGTGTTACTTCTCCCATCAGGCTAGTCTGGGCATGTTCTGGCAGCAGCATAAGAACGGAGAAGGGAAAACATGCCAGGCTCCTGGAGGCTTAGTCTGAGAAATAGTATACCCTTACTTCTCCCAAAGCAGATTATACTTCATGGGACATACACACTGCCTTTCTTAGGGAAAAACACCGAGATCACCAGAACACTTGGACAAGATGGATTCTGTGTCATTAACACAAATCACTTTCCACTCATCTGTGTTTGGCTTCTCTTCCCATTCCTAGAGTATAAACTCCATGAGGACAAAATTAACTTTGTCTATTTTGTTTACTCCTATATCCCCAGTGTCAAAAATTGTGTTTGACAAATTTTAAACTAGACAAAATTATTTTTTAGGCAAGCACACATTTTTGTGCCTCTGTAACTTTCTTTACCAAAAGCATATCTTGTTTTGGTTTATGAACTCTGCATGTAGAATTGCTTCTCTAATAGTTTTAACTACATATATTAATAAAAAGTTTAACTGTTAGTAACCCTATTTTCTCATGAAAACCCTTGGAAGTAAGTAAATTTGAACTGTTTTATATCAGTATTTGTGTATGAAAACAATTTTATGATGTTTTTAGAAAGATGTTTCCTCAAATTATTATTTATTAAAAGACCTAAATATATTTAGATTTTCTATACCTTATAAAAATAAGATGCCAAAGTATATAAACTTAAATTTAATGTTTAATAATTAATGTTTTAGTATTTTAACATCAAATGAATTAGACATTCTATGCTTTTTTTTTAACATAAACTAACTTTATGATTTTTTTTTTTTGAGACAAAGTCTCACACTTTTGACTGGGTTATAGTGCAGTGGTATCATCATAGTTTGCATCCTCAAACTCCTGGGCTTAAGCGATTCTGCTGCCTCAGCCTCCTGAATAGCTGGGACTACAGACAGTGCTACAACGCCCAGCTAATTTTTCTATTTTTTTACAGAATGGGGGGGGGGGTCTCACTATGTTGCTCAGGCTGGTCTTGAACTCCTGGCCTCAAGCAATCCTCCCACCTCAGCCTCCCCAAATAGTGGGATTACAGGCAAGAGCCACCACACCTGGCCCCTAAGGTTTCAAATTACTGGAAAGAAATTAGAAACTATGACACAGTTATCCTTCTTAATGTCTTGTTTTTGGTGTTTCTGGTCATTCTTCAGCCAAGAACACATCAAGAACCAAGAGCAGACAGCTATGATCCAACAACACCATCTGTTAAAAGAAAAACCTCAAACAAATTAAATTTAACAGCGTTTAATTGAGCACAGAACTATTGGAGAATGTGGTAGTCCCCAAACCAGAATAGGTTCAGGGACACTCAGTGCTGTATTAAAGTAGTTAAAGAAGACTTACAGACAGAAAAAGAAAAGAGATGTACAAAAAGAAGAAGTGAGGTACAGAAACACTTGGAACACAACAGTTCAATCACATGGTTTGAATAGCTGGCCACCTTTGATTGGCCAAAACTTGGTGGTTGGCACAACAGTAGGTTACAGCCTGTTTACACATCCAGTTGGGTTACATTTCACAATGTACAGAGAAACCTTTAGGCTGAACTTAAAATATACAAAGAGGTAGCTTTAGGATAAACTTAATTTAACACATCATAACCTTTTGTCCAATCATATTTCTACATTGCTGTCCACACTTTGTTGAACCTAAGCACAGAAATGGACAATTTCCCCTTTATCTCTGGGTCTTAATTCTCTCACGTATACATGTTAAATAAATTTGTATCCCTTTTCTCCAATTAATCAATCTGCGACATGTCAGTGATTTTTCAGTAAACGTTTAGGGGGCCAAAGCCCTTGGGCCCTACACCTTCATAGAGCTTATCTGTTTACCTGAATAGGATGTTTCCTACAAGCCTTGCATATATTAAAAATATCCTTTTGCTGTTCTCACATTTGAAAGACAACTTGAATGATAAAACAAGGGGTGGGTAACAATGTTTCCCTATCCTTTATCTTTTGAAATGACTATTTAGATTTTGATACTTTGTAGATAATCAGACTGGACATTTGTAAGCCTGTTATTTTCCCTCCCTATTTAAGCCTCTTCTTTACCTCAGGAAAAATTTCCATCAGTCTTTAATTTTTCTTCTATTCCGATTGATCTATACTTGGTTTTTATCTTTTAGAAAAATTCTTTAGGAAAAAATAAACTTGAGCCAAATCGATTCCCTCTGTATCACATGCTCTCTCTTCATTTTCATCTTTAATCTTCTTTTCTTCTGCACTCTGGGAGAATTTTGCTAACCATCACTGATTTAATTTTGCATAGTAGTTATTCTTCTTATTAAAGTTTCCAAATTATTTTTGATCTGGTTTTCCATTACTGAGATTATTCTACCTACTTTTTAAATACTATGAATTTTTTTTTTTTTTTTTTTTTTTTTTTTTTTTTTTTGAGACAGAGTCTCACTCTGTTGCCCGGGCTAGAGTGAGTGCCGTGGTGTCAGCCTAGCTCATAGCAACCTCAAACTTCTGGGCTCAAGCAATCCTTCTGCCTAAGCCTCCCGAGTAGCTGGGACTACAGGCATGCACCACCATGCCCGGCTAATTTTTTCTATATATTTTTAGTTGTCCAGCTAATTTCTTTCTATTTTTTTTTAGTAGAGACGGGGTCTCGCTCTTGCTCAGGCTGGTCTCGAAATCCTGGGCTTAAATGATCCTCCCGCCTCGGCCTCCCAGAGAGCTAGGATTACAGACGTGAGCCACCACGCCCGGCCAAAATACTATGAATTTTTTTTAAACATAAACCATTCTCCTCCTCCTAAACCCCTTAAGGTATTAGATAATAACAATTAACTTTGCACTTGCCCTTTCCCTTCTCTTTCCTTTACTTTTATTCTTTTTATATAATAAATTTTATTAAAAATTCAGGCAGATGTTCATAGCTGCTTCTAGGTAGTATCTCTGTATATTCTTTATTGATGCATTAGATTTTGAAAGAGGGAACTTCTGGTTCAGTTTTACTCTACCACTTTCAATGAAAAATTCTTAAATCTTAAGTTGTTCTTTGACCATAAACTTTTATGATTACTTCTTAAATTTTGTCACTGCCAAGCTATCAGTGACTTCCCATTTCAAACTAACAAATCCCCATCTATATAAATTTACGATTTGTTCACACCATACGTTACAAACATGCTGCCTTCTGATACTCTGCACAAAACCTTGCTGTAACTGTAGAACATTAACTGTTTCCTAAGATCATCCCACAAGTATATTCTGCTGTTAGTTTATGCAGATGTTACCTGAACCTTCTCTACCTGTAATCTAGACTTTCGTAATCTTCAAATATGTATTTCAAATATACGTGCTTCAAAAAGCTTTGTATGATTCTTCTATCCATGTATCTTGTGTTTCTCTTCTGAGATATCTTGCCATCTGTCTTATCTTCTTGTTTATTATTAGCCTTCCTACCATAGTGACACCTATGGGAAAGAATACGTATTGTCTATTTTTGTGATCTTCCTCATCTTCAGAAAAAAAAAATATTGCATCTACAATAGGATGGCGTTTCAATTACTATTTTGGAATATACAGGAACATTACTTTCGTCTTCGAGTAGTTCACTGACTTCCCAATGCCTACTAAATGAAGATAAATCCTTAAATTAATATTAAAACTTCTTCCATTCCTTGTCTAAAGTCAGGGTTCAATCATTAATTATTTATTTATTTTCCTTTTTTTTTTTTTAAGTTTATTACTTATACTCAACCCAAATCATGAAACTTCATATTTCTAGAAGACACCTTAAACTTTTTCATCTCCATATATTCACTCATGTTCTTGTTGTATAACATCTTTGTGGTCCAAAAACAATATATTTACTGAGAAGACTAAGTTCTCTTTTCTTCATTTATAGTTTTGTTATTTGCCTTATTTTTTGCATAATCTTCCTTTCAAACTACTTATGTTTTTTCATTATGATATAATTATACTATTTGTAATATGCATCATATTTTATATTGCTATCAAATTCTGCATCTATTATTTACTTTTCAGTCTATTATAGGCAGTAAAGTGAATGGATTGTGTTTATTCACTGAAATAGCGTTCTCAGAACAAAATTTATTGTTTTGTGTATGTGAAAGGCAAAAATTATTTTGAATGTGGAAGAAACAAATGAGTATATGGCAAAGCAATGTTATTCTAACAAAAAGATTCTGAGCATTGAAATTTATTGAGATATATTATTTAAATTAATTACATAGAAATTTAGTATGATGTGTATAATGTGAATTGCATAGATGATTTTATTTTTATAGGCCAACAAACTATTTTTTAACCATTTTTTAGAGAGAAGCTTTTAAATAATCTGTATCATGTTGCCCCTACTAAATGTAGCTTTAAAACTGCAAGGTTCTATATTGTGTAAGAAATCTTTAGTTCTTACACTATGCTCCCCAAAATCTATTTTCAGTGTAAGTTTCTAATGCCATCAACTTCCCACAGCATTGACATGGGATAGTAGTTAAGAAAATATTTTCTACTAATCATTTCACAAGATTAACCTTGTTAAGTTAAAACAACAACGGTTTGCATTACTAGTCTACTTCATCTTTAAGATTTTATACTTTAAGGATACAATTAGGAAAAAAAAACTTTCTCTTTGTCATTAAAAAATGACTGTCCTAATCATAGTTAGATAAGTGTGGTCTTCAAAAGGTCAATGCCTCTTCGTGCTATCTTTCATAAGCAACCATAAAACTCTGCAAGAGTAGTGGGTTAGATATAAATACAGATACAGATAGTTGCATATGATGTATCAAATGGCAATGGCTAAGAAATAATAGAAAAAGAATTCCCAATGATTTGTGTATTTTAATCTTGCTAACTAAAAATATACCTTGCTATTTGAAGTACATTTGGGTTGTGCATTTTATATTTTTTTGTTGCCATTTATCCCCAAAGTAAATTCTTCCTATAAAATAGTTCTGTTCATCTTTGCATGTTCACATCATGAGTAACATGGAGTTTATAGTGTTGGAGACAGTTTTATAGAGAGTTTTATAATATATGTGAAAGTCTTCACATAATTTGTAGGTCATCCAGAAGAATTCTACCACCCAACCTACATCATAAAGACACCAATAAATAAAGTCAAAGGAAGAAAGAATTGGGAGCATACTCATTCTATTTTTGCAGAAAATCTTCCTACTTTTGAGTACATCTGTTCTCACAAATAGAGAAACCTCAAGAGTATTAAATAAAGGGTGAATAACTTTAGAAAATAGTAGTATATTGCAGTGAATTATTCTCCAAGTGCATATTTAGGGATCCCTTTTTGTTTTTTATAAGAGTTTTTTTATAAAGAGAAAATTCAAGTTCAGTAAATTTTCCAAGTCAAAAAGCTTCCATTACAACACGTTATAGTACACAGAAAACAAAAAGCCTAGAAAGTTAAGTGATATGGAAACTTTTGTCATGAATAAAATGAAGTGTAAATAATTTTTTAGAAAGAAAGAATAAATTGGAGAAAAGATCACAATCACTGCAAAATATGTTATTTACACATGAGTCACCCAGAACATTGGGACTCTGAATTATTTCATGCTCTTGTAAAACAAACAAACAAAAAACACTATTTAAAACTTAAATGAATTATTATTTCCTCCAGAATATGAAAATGAATGTTTAAAAATTCAGATAATGTAAGATTATAAAAGGTCTATAAAAAGTAACATGGTGTAAATATTATTAATTGGTTGATGCTTTAAGCTTATCAGTATATTTGAAAACCAATTTTGGTATTTTGTTTCTATTTTGAGAAAATTTCTAAATACGCAAAATGGTAACAAGGCAATCAACTGTGAATGTAATGTTACTTGCTGTCAAATAATATCAGAAGCAAAATTATAAAAATTATTTAAGTATTTTCTAACAGAACTAACCTTAGTTTGTTATATGAATTTATTTAATATGCTTAACAGGGGGAAATCCTTTCAAATGATATTGCCTATGGCCTATGAATTCTTTGGAAAAAAACCTTGACTCATGTTTTTTTCCCAATTTGGGAATATATTTGAAATTCAGGGTTCTTTCAAGAAAATGTGAAAATTATTTTATCATACATTATTACTCATCTACCATGGAAGAGCCACAAAACAATCAAGTAGAAAGAATAACTCAGCCAGATGACATCAGCCATAAGTCATAGACTACCCGAGTCTGGTGTGTGGGTTCATGAATGCAGGGCCATGGTGGCAGAAGTAGAAGCTGTTAGTGGACCTAAGAGCCTCATCTGATCTAACTACTGTTGTTGTCTAATGCCAAACTTGTCAACAATAGAGACTAATGGTAAGCCCTCATTTTAGTCTCCCCAAAAAATCAAGATCCATTTGGTGATGAGTTTATTATAATGGGTCCTTTCCACACAGAGTGGCAGTTACTCAGACTGAAATTAACAAATATTCTAGGTATGAATTCGACTTTCCTTCCCACATTTCTGATAGCGTCATATCTGAGAGCTTAGAGAATATTTGATCTACTGATAAGGGATCCTATATAATGTTACTGTAAACCAAGGCAACTATTTTTTAAAAGAAAGACATGGTACTATATGCATGATTATGAGATCTACTTCTACAACAAACCATACATAAGAAGCAGCCATTCTGATAGTGCAATAGAAGAAACCTTTGATGATATTGCTGTGGTGCCAGTTTGGAGATGATTTCTTGAGAGGAGCAGATGCTATCCTCAATGGCAATGGCCTGGTGCTGTGTCTCCACTACGTAGAACACATAGGTCTGGTAACTAACGGGATAAAGTGGGAGAGATTATGCTTACTGTCACTTCCGTGATACATTGTGGGATTTGTGCTTCCTAACATTGCATTCTAGGCTCAGAAGATTTAAAGGTTTTGGTTCCCAGAGGAAGATCTCTTCTACAAGTGTATAGAGCAAAATTTCAACTTTAAGCTATGGCTTCCATCATTTCTGGGCTTTATGCCAAAGGGCCAGCAGGAAAGGAAAGAAACATATCCTGGCAGGTTATTGCTTCCTCTGAGCACCAAGAGGAAGTACAGCTGCTGTTACACAGCAGGAAGGGGAAGAATATGCTTGGCAAAGTAACAGTGGTATGTTGGTATCGCCTTTTACCTGCTCATTATGGCCAGCTATAAACATCTCTTCTCAACTCCTCATTTAGTTATGTAATCCTGGTAGCATTAAATCAGCCATGGTTATAGTTTTTCACCACAGAAATCAACGAAGACTTTAAAGGAGAGATTTTCTTCTTTCTTTACAGAGAGCTGCTTGTTAAACACTTACTAGTACACCACTTATCCAAGTGAGCTTATGGGGCATCTCTACTTGACCATTTTAAATTTTAAATCACTTAGTGTAACAGTCACAGCATGAGAGGAGATTGGTGATCAGGGGCTCACTCACTACAGAGATGACAGTCTGGGTCACTCCACCAAGTAAGCCCCTTAGGTCAGCATAGGTGACAGCCTAGGGTCAGATGAGTTTAGAATTGAATTAGAGAAGAGAAATAATGAGTACCAGTTGTGGCCTTGAGACCAGATGCCGCAGTAAATGCTTTAATTTTTCCCAGTAACTTAATTTTTTATAAGCTGTAGTGAGTGTCATTTTGTCCCATGCAGATTTCCCTTCAGGACTGAGTCACTCATGCCCCAGATGCTGGGATTGTTGGCTACTGAGGGTACACAGCTGGAGTTCCTCATTGATAATTACACTTAATCTAAAATAATAGCTTCTTTGGAGTGTAAGGAATATCATATTTCTACACATTCAGAGACCTTTATGGAAAGTGACACAACATCTAAGTGTCTTGCCTTAATTCTCAATTGTCTTCATAAAATCAGCTGAGACGATTGTCACGCCTGAGTCATGGTTGAACTCCTGCCCAAACTGGCTTTCTCACAGATGTTGTTACTGAGACTATTCCCAATAAACTTCCTGCACATCCATCTCAGCCATAGGTTTTGAAATGTCAACTCTACAAGCTTTTGCAAATGCTTGAAGAGGCATATCTCTGCAAATCCACCTGAAAGTTTAAGGAGCATGATGAAGGGTATAATTGATTGTCCATGGAGAAATTAGTATTATCTATAAATATGATTTTGACTAAAAATTGTGTATATTTACTACTAACATCGCATAATGTGGTATAGCCTCAGTGATCTCTATAGCCTGTAGCCTTCAGAATGTCATCTAGAGTCTAGCATTTCTCTGCTCGTATACTAGCAATTTGCAGATGATATTATAGCTTATTCTAATGAAGTTTCAATTAATCCTGCCACTAAAATATTTTCCTTTTGTCTCAAATGAAACTTTTTCTGATAGGTGTTTGGAAGGGCCTATAATTCAAGGAGCTTCTAGAGAAGATAATAAGGCTGGTGAGTGACTGTATTTCTGTGTGTGTGTGTGTGTGTGTGTGTGTGCGTGTTTTGTGCCTCTTGACTGCTTTAAAATGAATGGTTAAATTTGTTGGAAAAAATCAATCTTAGATTTGCTATTCTTTTAGTATGCTATCTGGTAGTAATATTGTAAGAGAAAAGGTGTCTCTTCCTCACTTTAATTATTGAAACTTACTGCTGGCTACAAAACTAATTAGCATGAACATTATATTAGCTTGGTGGTTTTGCCACACTTGATTTCTTCCTTGAAAATACTAACTGAAACCTGAAGCCCAGCAGCAAACAAGTCATAAACTGAGATAAATCACTGTCCTCATATCTGTTGTCATTCAGAGATACACAGAGTGAGAAAGGCTAGGCCAGATGGAAATCCCCTTTCAGATCAAGAAAAGGAGATTTGTTTGCCACATTATTTCCTTCTTTGTAATTATTCTGAAGATCTTGTAGTTGAGAAATCAATTTACTTGCCATATATGGGAGGTTAAGATGTGGGATAAACTGTCTGTCTTCCTTTTATCACCTAGACAATTCAGAAATAATGTCCACATATCCTCCCTGCTGGATTCTGCACCTTGGCTCTGGATCTTCCCACAAAGGTGTTCAAAGAGAAACTATGACGTACATAGAATAATGTAACAGTATAAGTAATAGTATAAAGACACTGCACAACTTAATCCCATACAGCATAAACATGTCTTATGAAATGAAGCATATTTTTACATCAAATTCAGTCTGCCTATATCTTCATCCTAAAACTTATTTTTTGTTTCCACTGTTACATGGTTTAATCAAAATACGTATTATTACTTGAGGGATGATGGCTCTGAAACTGGATGTTGCTTTAACCAAGTGGGAAACAATCATGTACCAAAGATGAAAAACAAAATGTCCTAGGTCCTTTAACATAACTCTTCCTTTGTTGTCAAGGAGAACAAATTCCTAGCATTAGCTGTGTTTATATTAGCTTTGACTTTAGTGTTCCCAAATCACTCAAATTAACTTACTATTTGGCCGCACTGTGTTGGTTATAGAGGATCCAAGAGGGAAGAGATGTTAGTTCATTTGAAGAGTTTTATATGTAGTAGATAATAAATTGTATGGAAGATACAGAGTGAAACAATACCAATGGCTGTCATTTATGGAGCATTTACTTCGTCCTACATTCTTATTTTTATTATTTTTTTTTTTTGTTGTTGAGACAGAATCTCACTTTGTTGCCCAGGCTAGAGTGAGTGCCGTGGCGTCAGCTTAGCTCACAGCAACCTCAGACTCCTCGGCTTAAGCGATCCTACTGCCTCAGCCTCCCGAGTAGCTGGGACTACAGGCATGCGCCACTATGCCTGGCTAATTTTTTCTATATAGAATTTTAGTTGTCCATATAATGTCTTTCCATTTTTAGTAGAGACGGGGTCTCGCTCAGGCTGGTCTCGAACTCCTGACCTTGAGCAATCCACCCGCCTCGGCCTCCCAGAGTGCTAGGATTACAGGCGTGAGCCACCGCGCCCGGCCCGTCCTACATTCTTAATTGAAATTTTATACAATATTAATTTAATCAGCAAAATGGTAATAATTTATAATTGGGGTAACTAGGGCTCAAAGAAGTTAAACAAATTTCCTCATATCATAGCTGAAATTAAGTTTTGAAAATGATTCTACTGATGTATGACCAAGTTTGATTTTTTCACCAGTTTACTTACAATTGAAGAAACTATATATTTTCATGACATAATATACTACTAAAGAAACATATGAGTGAGTTGAAAATTTGGATTCAACAGTGGATAACAGACTTAAACCTTAGGTGTGAAACTATTAGAATTCTAGAAGAAAATGTAGGAAAGACTCTTACAGACATTGACCTAGGCAAAGAATTTATGAAGACCCCCTAAGGCAATCACAGCAACAACAAAAATAAATAAATGAGACCTGATTAAATTAAAAAGCTTCTGCACAGTCAAAGAAACAGTCACGAGAGTAAACAGACAACCTACAGAATGAGAAAAAATTTCACATACTACACATCAGATAAAGAAAGGATTGATAACAATAATCTATTTAGAACTCAGGAAAATCAGTAAGAAAAAATTGAACAACCCTATCAAAAAGTGGGCAAAGGACATGAATAGAAATTTTTCAAAAGAAGATATAAGAATGGCCTAACAAACACATGAAAAAGTGCTCAACATCTCTAATCATCAGGGAAATGCAAATCAAAACCACAATGAGATATCACTTAACTCCAGTGAGAATGGCCTTTATCAAAAAGTCCCAAAATAATACATGTTGGCATGGATGCGGAGAGACAGGAACACTCATACACTGCTGGTGGGACTGTAAACTAGTGCAACCCCTGTAGAAAGCAATATGGAGAGATCTTAAACAGATTCAAGTAGACCTACCATTTGATCCAGCAATCCCATTATTGGGCATCTACCCAAAAGAACAAAAGTCATTCTATAAAAAAAACACCTGCACCCAAATGTTTATAGAAGCACAATTCACAATTGCAAAGATGTGGAAACAACCCAAATTCCCATCAATTCATGAGTGGATTAGTAAAATGTAGTATATGTATACCATGGAATATTACTCAGCTATAAGAAATAACGGTGATATAGAATCCCTTTTTTTCTCCTGGAGAGAGTTGGAACCCGTTCTATTAAGTGAAGTATCCCAAGAATGGAAAAATAAGCACCACATGTACTCACCAGCAAATTGGTTTCCCTGATCATCACCTAAGTGCATATTTGGGAATAACACCAATTGGGCATTGGACAGAGGTGGGGGGTGGGGGGAGGGGATGGGTGTATACCTACATGATGAGTGCCATGTGCACTGTCTGGGGAATGGACATGCTTGAAGCTCTGACTCAGGGGAATGGAGGGGCATGGGCAATATACATAACCTAAATTTTTGTATCCCCATAATAAGCTGAAATAAAAAAAATAAAAAGAAAAAAAAGAAAATTTGGATTCAATTTGTATCATTATCTACATATGTACATCTAACACAGTAAAAATATCAAAATCAAATTTCATTATTTATAGAAATCATTAATTACATTACCAAATATTCATAGAGGTGTTATAAAGCCCATGACATTTGGATTTACTTTAAAAATAGAGTATTTATTTCTATAGGGTAATAGAAAAGTATAAATGACTTCAAATCTAGGCATACTGTGAGAAGTGTTAAAATACATAGAAAATAGTAAAAATGGGAGACTTTTGTATCTTAGTTATTCCAGTAAACTAAAACATAATAAATTCAATAATGTAGCTAATCATAATGTGAGTGTATCATAGAGAAATTGATGCCCAGATATTCTCCAAGGCAACCAGAGAAGAGTTTACTAAAGACATTGCTCATCTAATTCTGGTGAATAAGAAGGAATTTATCAGGTAAATAAGAAAAGAGAGAAAATGCTGGATGAAAAATACACAAAAAGATGCTTTAAAAAATAAAAGCATTTGGTTTGTTCAAGGCACTAAAAAAAAATTCTCTTTGTAGTGGGAACATAGTAGATGAAAGGTAGGATGGGAGAAAACAAAGATGGACAGTGTCTCTAAGGTAACCTGTGATTTCTACTAAGAAATGCATGACAGATTGGCTCTGTCTTTCAACCCAAATAAATGGCATTTTGGTGGTGTTTTAGGGTAATAATTCTCATATATTAGAGGTAAGGAATCTTTTCTCATCTCTCCTACAATTTCACCACTGAAGTTTTATTTCCAGTGGGTTAGATCTGGTAACTGATGGACACTTGGATCTGTTAACCGACTCCTATCTTGGCATTTGACATAAGGGATGAACTGAGGCAGGGACTGACTTCGTAAAAGATAGGAAGGGGTTGGGTCATGGTATTATTGATGGAAGAAGGGATGCAGGCCTGGTCAGCACTACTATCCTGCCGACCTAGGGTGCCTGAGTAGCTGCTGAACTGCTGATAGGCTCTTTGTTCCTGTGCAGAACTTCTTCCCCTAGACCCCAATTGCTGCCCCACCCACTTTCTTTGGATTTACCCTAGCTCTTCCCTGCTACATTTCTTCTTTCTGGTAATCCTTCATAAAATCCCAGGGAATAAAGCAGGGGTCATTTAACTCAATTTTCCTTACTACCTCTGATTTGGATTGCTCTATTTGGCAATTTATTTACCTAGATCAAAAACCATGGTGAAGGTTATACTCATTCCAAGCTTATTGCATTCATGCTATTCATACTCCAAATATATTCTTGGTCCCCCAATCCTCTCCTATTCCTTGAGATAGCCCCTTTCCCTCTAAATGAGTGAAATTGCATGCTCTTAGAAATAAGAGAGGCCAGCAAATCTACCCTGGCATTTGAAGATGAAGTTTTCACATCAACAGCCTAACTCATCTGCTGAACCTAGGGTGCTGGCAGTAGGGTTTTTCTTGGATGGTCCAGCATATTACATCCCTGCAGGGGCTTAGACAAACCAGAGTCAAGGATGGAGTCTAGGTTACACCACTCTCCTGTTATAGCATCATCACTTACCAGCTGTGTATGCTTGGCCATTTTACCTTTCTGAGCTGTTTATTGATAAAATGGTCACAATAATACACACTTTTTTCTTGTGAATTGGATAGATCCTGTGTTTAAAATTTCTTTCCAAATCGCCAGTATAATTTCCTCTCTCTGCAATCATTGCAGCACTTTTAATTTGGATCAGGCAAATAACTTACAGACCATAGCCAGGAAAGAAAGATACCATAGAGCTTTGAAAGGGATGTTATACTGCAGGAAAGAGAAATAGAAGAGAGTTGCTGAGAAAAGATATTTTATGGATAAGGAACCATAAAGAAAGAATGTTCAGAGCACACAATCTAAGGGATAAGATTCCTGACTACAAAGGGTATTTAAAAGAGGCTCTGCTGTCCTGATCACAGCTTCTAGACAAGAAGTGAAAGATGCATCATGGGAAGTCTCCAGGGGACCCTTCCAGGGTCTTTGGTCTTCATGGTCTCTAAACTTAGTATTTATTGCTCCTTCTATCTGACCCCACCTCATTATTTTCAAAACATTACAGGTAACATCTCCTTCTGGAAGGCTGTTTTGGAAGTTGTGCTATGTGATACTCCTCTTGCCTCCTACACCTTCCTGAGTATTATGACATCATACTTGTAACAATGTTATATGGAAACCATCAGTAAATGTGTCAGTTATTCTCACAGACGGAAATATGTGTTCTTCTTTGGCCTCTCAGAGTCCAGGACAGTGCCTGGCTACTTGGCTTATACTAGGTTTAATAATCTAAGTGGAGCTAAAATTAATTACCCTAATTTTTAGTCAATATTTAAATGTTCAGCCTTTTTCTTTAACTCTCAAAATACTAAGACTTTAGTATTCTAATTCTACCTCCAACTCAATTTGTACAAGCTGAATTTTTTACATCCTTCTCTGGGAATTTTTATATATTGATTCTTTTAATTGGAATATTCTCCTCCACAAACATCTGACAAAGTCCCTGCTTCTTCTCAGACTTAAATCAGATCTTATCCAAAAAGGATCTAGTTATAAGAAACTCTTATTGACCCCTCCAGTTACAAGAAATTTATTCTCTTTTCTCATTGCTTTTCCCCTTCCCGTTTCAATGTAACAGCTTAATGCTTACCTTACAGCCCTAAAAATGTCTACGTTTGTTTCCAAACTGTGAGGCCCTTGAAAGGACAAAAGCTATAAGTCATAAAAATTTGGATTGAGTCCTAGCTCTGTCATTAACTAGCTTATGGACTTAACCAAGACACATAATTTGTATAAAGTTTATTCTCCTTATATTGAATCTATACAAACACATATCCAAATATATTATTTTGTGCTATATTTTGATAATTTTTATGTTATGCTGTGTTACACATATAAGATTCAAGAAACTCAGGTTTAAACAAGCTTACTTATTTGATATTCCTTTAACAAGTATGGAGATTGGAAGTAATATTTAATAAACTATAAAGTAATATAAAAATCAAAATGTGCATTCCTGCTTCTATAAAATAATATAACACCATCTAGTCACTCCTTGTCCCAGAAGAACATATGATGTATTTGTTAGACTACACAGTACAATACAGTATATCTAGTCCATAAATTTCCAGCTATAAGCATGAAAAAAATATACTGCAACAAAGGATTTATTAGTAAAATGGTCTTTTTTTTTTATCAGTTCTTGAGGGAGAGACTATGCTTGCTATAATTTCAGACTCTGATTATGATTGATGAAACCCTTGTACCAAGTAATAACTTTATAGAAAGGGACTTGTCAAGCTATACGATATAATCTAAAATGTTTTCTTTACTTTCTATCCTCCCTACACTTCCTATAATTCAGTCAAAGGTATGTCTATGATCACATATAATTCTCCTCAATTCATAATAATAAAATCATTACCACTCAAATTAATTGGAAATCTTTCAAAGTTATATAATATCATAATTTACTGTTTTTTTTTATTCTTGATTTCTACTAGATATGACATGTTGTTACAGCTATGATCTCACTATTTTTCACTATTTTTTTAACAAATAGTTATAGGTTTTAGCTAATCTGCAAATTCACATGGAAAAATAGACAATAGTGTTATTCTATATTCTTTAAACTAGAATATCTTTGACAAGATTATTATCTTATTAAGTATGGTTCAATGTCTTAACTATCCTGTCTTATAATATAATATTATAAAACAACCAAGATCAATAAGTCAGGTCAAATCAATTTAGAAATAACAAAACACTAAATATGTGGAGGAACATTATTTTTCATTTTGAAAATACAATAAAGACTTAATTAAAAATTAGAGAAAATTTCACCTGAATTGGTGTAAAACCTGAATTACCAATTTCTTAAAAAAAAAAACAACACAGTTTTAGTCTAATACTACCAAATTTATATTGTATGTGTTGGGAGGAATCCTTACTTAGTAGAATCCCTTGGGGGAATTGTTTTACTGCTTAGTTAAGAACTATTTAAGATTAGCATTTCAATTATTTGATAGCAAATGGGAGATTCAAAATTTCTTTAAGAGCTCTAAAACACTTATTATATTAAATGGTTTTAAATAGTCTTTCATTTTATGTGTACTATTAATTTTAATTTGATTAACAAATCCTTTCCTTATAGAGCTTATAGAGATACATGTCAGCTTAAAACTAGCCTGAAGTGCTACAATTTCCGAATTAGACAAATGCGACTTAATGAGATCTTTTTTTTTTTTTTCTTTTTCTAAGACGTTCTCACTCCTGTCACCCTGCGTAGAGTGTGGTGGCGTCATCATAGCTCACTGCAAACTCAAATTCCTGGGCTCAAGCAATCCTCCTGCCTAAGCGTCCTGAGCTTGGGAATACAGGCAC
Organism: Eulemur rufifrons; assembly: GCF_041146395.1. Classification (NCBI taxonomy): domain Eukaryota; kingdom Metazoa; phylum Chordata; class Mammalia; order Primates; family Lemuridae; genus Eulemur; species Eulemur rufifrons. The sequence goes on from NC_090989.1 coordinate 42,006,678, forward strand.
GCCATCATGCCTGGCTAATTTTTCTATTTTTTGTAGCGACAGTGTCCAGCACTTGCTCAAGCTGGCCTTGGACTCCTGACCTCAAGCCCTCCTCCAGCCACTGCCTCCCAGAGTGCTAGGATTACAGGCATGAGCCACGGCACCTGGCCTGAGGAGATATTACTGTAGTTCTTCCCAAAATCGCAGAGAAATGCCCAATGTTCTGGCACATTGAGTTAATATGAGAATGATATGGGTTAAATAAATGCAAGATTATTCTCAAATTACATATCTGCAATATATTGCTTAAATATTTCCAAAGTGTTTACATAATAAAATAAGAAATTTATATACATTGTAGGGTGGTTTCCCTACAGTTTTAAAGTAAGAAAGAAAAAGGAAAAACATTCATTTACCAGAAAATTGACACAGCAGGAAACTCTCATGCTCTCCTTGGAATACAAGCAAAGAAAAAGATCCGTACATTTCAAATGAAGCTATACAATTTTAAGTACACTCATTAGAGTTCAGAATTGCAATTAGTATTTTAAGTATAACACAGTATAATAGTGATATCAAGGGAAGAGATTAATATTCATCTAGAAACAAGTCATAATTTTTGACTCCTATTTGTTGATTGGCATACTCAATCCTCCTTGATCATAAAGGTAAGTATGTCACTCTCAGCAATGGGCTGTTTGGATTGGTCTGATCTCAAGCAGATTCATGCAGTGTGTCAGGAGAGTGAGATTTTCCTATCACAGCGTTTTCCCAAAGAGCTCTATCAACTAATTTGTATAAGAAGTAAGGCAATGAAGATAAAGCTAAAAGATTTATTAACTACCCAGAACTTATAGAGCCAGAGGGAGCAGTAACTCATCAGCAGAAATAACAGGTCTTCTGATCTCCAAATGTTCTTCAATCAGTGAGCTTATCTATTCATAATTTGATATAACCAAATACTTTTTCCTTTGTTTGATTTTGACTCTTCTAGGTTTCTGCCCTGTTCCAAAGTCTGGGAGAAACATATACTGTCCAGTGCAGTCTCACAGTGCTGGTTACCTCAGTGCCCAGCTTACACCTGGACACCAATTTCTTGTATTACCAAGGTCCTTCCATGATCATAAAACCCAACAACTTATTTCTTAAAGAGTATTTGAACCTGAACAGGATGATATATTTTCTTGTTAATTTTATTTCTCATCATTTTCACACATCATTGTTTTTTGTATGATCATTGAATTTTGAGAGGTATCTTTGAATGCACATTTTGTATGAATCAGTACACTGATGTTCTCTGTTATAAGCAGATGACTCTGTAATCTTTCTCATGCAGAAGAGGCTGCTGTTCTGATTAACCTAGACATTGGGCACTGTTCCATAGGATGTGGTTTTCTTCGTATGAAATGCTAAAATCTTTATGCTGTGTGTGGTAAAAATTGAGTGAATTACCTTTTAACTTATAATTAAGGATCTGACAGTTGATTTTAGCCTCTTCTCAGAAGAAGGGCTTATAGGTGATGCTCTGTGCCTTATTTAGTTAATAAATGTGATTACACAATTTTTAAAACTATAAATTCCTCTATTAAATGAAAGCTATTTTTATTTTATTATTATTTTTATTTATATCTTTTATTATTATTATTTTATTATTTATATGCTCTTAAGTTTCAAATACTGCTAAGAGTGGTAACGCTGATCAGTTTGATAATTATGTGGGAACTTGTAACATGACCCTGTACAAATCAATATAATTTTTATTTAAAGTTATGTTACACCAAATAGATGGGAATATTTATAAATCTTACGAAAGTTTTCCATGACATCTAAAATATTATTGCACAGGTATCACAAAGTTATAATATGTTTGACATATTTAAAACAATGCCATCATGTCATGAATGTAATATATCATTGGCATATCTATTTGACTGATAGAACACTAAAGGCACTAACATAAAATACACTGTTATGTCAGCAGCATTCTAATCAGAAGGAAAGTGAAAGTACTTTTCTAAGTAATTAGTTTGAAAAGTCTAAAACAGATTTTAAGAAAAAAAAAAAAGAGCCTTGTCAAATCAAAGTTTGCTAACATTTTCTTAAATGGAAACTTTCAAGTATCATTGCTCAAATGACAGAAACAAACAAAACAACAACTAAAGTTTACTTTTAAGACAGTATTTTTTCTATCTGTAACAAATGGAGTAGTACTTAAAATTTTAATTCATAAAATGTTGAATGGTGCTTGTTAATTAATATTTGTTAGTTTAATGTCAGATTCTGTATCTTTCTTCTGTCAGATAAATGGTAGTCCTACAAAGAACCATTCAAAATTTGGTTAAAGTTGGAACTCTGACAAAAAAATCTTCCAGAAGTTTAACCGTTTACTGCAACAAGCTCAAGGCACCTATTCTTAATGCATAGTCAGAGACACACAGGATCCATGGTAGTGTTAGGAACAGTATTCTGACTGCCTAAAGTACCACCTCATAGGAGACAGTGAGTTAAGAATTAGCCATCTTTTTACACCTACAAACCAGGCATCCCCGAAATTCCAGCTATCAGAGAAGTAATTTAAAGATAGAGATAGAAGTTGTTGGTTGAAATCACAAAATTAGTAGGAAACCAAATTTTATGTTATTTCCATTAGCCATTTTTCTTGCCAACATCAATGAGCTTAACTACAATCTTGTCCTCTGACCACCCAAAAGTTGGTTTGGAGAAATATATATCTTGCTTTAATAAAGAAAATTCAGTCATCTAGATGTCATATTTGAGCCAGAGAACATAATGCCCATGGTTTTAGAGACGATATTAAGGAGGAGTATCATGTCTTTGAGCATAGACAGAGAGGCTGGATTAGGAAAAAGAGGACCAGAAAGTAGTAGGCTTGCGTAAGGGGATTTTTGAGTTGAGAAGTTGGCCTGGATTCTTAGTCTCTTAAATCTCTTGTGCAATCAACAGAAACTATTGTTACTTTGTTCACAAATCATATCTAGTTTAACTAAGGGTCAGAGACACTTGCAGGGGGAATGTGCACCATTCTCAGATAATATTCAGAACCAGAAACCTTCCTCCAATGAACCTTGCAGTCACATCTTTAAGTTTTCCCTTTTGTGATTTAGAACCATGAAAGAGCTGTTCTCATTGCTGTCACCATCCCAACACTGCCATGGTTATCATTGCCCAGACTTTCACACTTGTATTTTGTTTTAGAGGCAACTGAAGGAATAATGATGTTACTCCCGAAAGGTATATGTGATATTTGTTCTAAGTGTAGGTAGACCGTATTTTTGTTATTATTTTGTTAAAGAATTAATATACATTGCAATACACAAATCTTAAAGTGTAGCATTTGATAATTTTTGGTAAGTTTACACCAACAAATTCCAAACTCCAATCAAGATGGGTGACTATAGTTAACAAAACTTTATAGAATATTTCAAAATAGCTACAAGAGAAGATTTGGAACATTTCCAACGCAAAGAAAGGATAAATGTTTGAGGTGATGATATCCCATTTACCCTGATTTGATCATTATACATTGTATGCACATATCAAAATATCACATGTCCCCTATATATACTTACAATTATTATGTATCAATAAAAATTAGTAAAAAATATTTTCCTTATCCCAGAAAGTTTCTTTGTATTTCTTTTTTAGACAGACTCTGCTATCCCACAAGTAAACACTGTTTTGATTTTATCATAAATTTGCTTATTCATAGAGTATCAGCAGCATTTAGTAAAATAAATATTCTTAAATTTTGCAACTTTAGTGGATATGAAATGTTACTTCATTGTAGCCTTAATGTTGAGTTTCTGGATGACTAATAATATTGAGTATCTTTTCATGTGGTTATTTTCCATTTGAATATACCCTTTGTAACAATTCTTTCAAAATGTTTGTTACTTTTAAATAGATTACATTTCTCCTTATTAATGAGATATTAGTGATTTTATATCTTCAAGTCCTTTGTCAGACATACGAATTATAAATATTTTCTTTCAGATTGTGGCTTGCATATTTATTTTTCTTATTGCTACATTTTCATATAGTTTAAAAAATTTGATGAGATCTAATTTATCAAATTGTTTCATTTCTATTATATTAGTGCTTTCTGCATCCTCTCTGATAAAATTTTATTACCCTAAGGTGGGCAAGATATTATTGTAGATGTTCTCCCAAGTGCTTCATACTTTTAATTTTTATATTTAGATTTATGATATTAGCTCAAAATAATTTTTATGTAGGGTAAGACAGGGATCAAATTTTATTTATTTATTTGTGTGCATGTGTGTGTGGCTACCCAGTGTCATAGCATCTTAATAAAAACATTTTTATTTCCCATGAATTTTCTTCAGGGAATTTGTGGAAATTCAGATAATTGTGGATGTATGGATACAATTCTAGATTCTATTCTTGTTCACTCATCTATAAGTCTTAACCAATATGATAAGGCAAGAAAAGAAAATAAGAGGTATAAACACTGGAAGAAAAGAAATAAAACTATCTCTATTTGAAGGGTCATAATTGCATACATAAGAATCAACAAAAACACCAAAAACTAGTAAGCAAATTTTCAAGTTTACAGAATGAAAGATCAATACACAAAAGTCAATCATATTTCCATATATTAGCAAGGAACATGTGGGAACTGAAATTAAAAATGCAATGCTATTTGCAATTGATGTTAATAAAATAAAATACTCAGGTGTATGAAAAACAAGATATATACATGTGAATGAGGCATTTCCTGGGACCTGTGAGACAGGTCAAATAAAGATAATGCTCTAGAGAAATCAGTGTTTGAGGAGCTCCAAAAATGGTCTGCTCCCTCCTGTGGCTACAAGACTACCACAAAGCTGGGTGTAATTCAAGTTAAAACACGACAAATTCTGCTGTTCTTACTGAAGTTCAAACTATTTTTCTTGAAGAAAGGAGTCTCAGATTATTTCAAGCTTTGATTAGTTTTCATGGTTCTGTAAAAGTTGATTTTTGCAGCTTATGCAAAAATGCTCATAGAATTCTCACAAATATTATATTCAAAAGAAATGAATATACTATAAAATATTTCTAAGCCACAAGGAAATAAGACACCAGAATTGAAATGCATATAAAATTGTAGTAATAAACTTTTAATCATTTTACATACTGAAATTATCTGAAACAGAATACAGAGATGGGAGAAGACACTATTCCTGCTGTCTTTTAAAAAATGTAAAAGAAACTTAAAATATCTAAGGAAACCTATAAGTGATGACAAAGCGAATTTGAAAGATACTTTGCACAAAAAATATATGCAATATATTTTTTTAAATTCAAGAACAATTTTAAGAGCAGATTAAACACAACCAAACAGATAACTAATTGAATGCAAAGTAGATCAGAGGAGGTTTTCAATAATGCAACACAGAGAGAAGAAGAAAAAAATGAGAGAGAGGTTGAGCGATAAAGAGAAAGCCGAAAACATATTGCTGGGGAAATAAAATTAAAAACAAATCCCTTGCCATCCCAGAAAACCTCCCCACAAAGAAAACAGTTTTATTATTAAATAAGTATTAAACGCCAAATCTGATGTGCTTATCATCTAGAGATGATCTAGAGATTCCAAAGTCAGAAAAAAAATGCTGTCCTTTTACATAGCCAAGAAGGTTCAACCCATCTCATAGAGGCTCTAAAGACAAACAACAAATAGTCTTTAATTAAGAGGACTGGCCTTGACAGCACCATTTGTCACACAGATTACCTTAAATTTATCTAGTAATTGGAATAGCCACCTGTATTTTTTATTTGCCTTTATTCAAATGAAAAATAAAGTTTTCATGTCTTTATGACAGGAGACAGATTTATAACACGGGGCCACGTGCCAGCTGAAGTTAGCCTCTACGTCCCATGGAAACTGGGAGATAAGGATGCTGTCTTCCTTGCTGATCACATTTTAAGGGGATGGCTCCCAGGTTTTTCAAGCTGACTTCTCAATAGAACATTGGAAGCCAGAAGCCAATAGTAAATATTAATATAAAGAAAAAGTAAATATCTACTTATAATTTTATATTAGTTTTTAAGGAACAAAGAGGTGAAGAGTTGAATTGTATTCCCCAGAAAAAATGTTTGTTAGAGTCTTTACCTCCAGTAACTCAGAATGTGTTCTTATTTGAAGATTGGGTCTTTCCAGAGGGAGAGATCAAGTTAAAATGAGGTCTTTCGGGTGGTCCCGAATCTAGTATGACTGGTATCCTTATACGAATGGGAAATTTGAAAATAGAGACAGACACAATTAGAGGGAATACATTGTGAAGAGACTCATGAGAAGACAACCGTCTATGAGCCAAGTTTCTTCCCTCAGAAACCTCAGAGGAACACAGCCCTGCAGGTACTTTGATTTCAGACTTCCAGATTCCAGACCTGTGAGACAACGCACTTCTGTTTTTTAAGCTACCCAGTTTGTGGTACTTTGTTTTAGCAGACCAAAAAAATCAATACAAAGGGTAAAATAAAGATATTTTTAGATAAATCTGTGGGAACTTCGTACCAGCAGATTCTCATTAAAAGAAAATCTAAATGGTGTGGAAAGAAAGTGATCCAAGAAAGAAGTTATGAGATGTAATAAGGAATAAAGTACAAAGAAGCAATAATAAGAAAAATAAGAAAGCAACATTAGCTTCTAAACCAATAACATCTTATGGAATTAAACAGAAAACATTAAATTAAATAATATATAATAGAAAGAGAGCTAATGTAGTGGATATGTTTAAAATTTCTTGTAAGGGAGAAGGAAAAATACAATGATTAGACTTTAAAAACTTAAGTATGCAAATTGTAATCTCTCAATCAATCATGAAAAGAATATACATGTTTTGGATATACCTAAAAAGATAGTAGAATACAACAAAATAATTGAAGAAAAGGTGAAATTAGTTAGCAAACACAAAAGAAGACAAGAAAAGAGAAAAAGAAACATAGATATATTAGAGAAAATCAAATGCACAGAAAAGAAGAATGGAGCCTTAGCTTTGGAATAAAAATACAAGAAATCAAACTCTCACTTTTTGCTGATGACATGATGTTATATCTGGAAAACCCCCAGGATTCAACCATGAGACTCCTGGAATTGATTAATGAATATAGCAAAGTCTCAGGCTACAAAATTAATATACACAAATCAGAGGCATTTATATATGCCAATAACAGTCAATCGGAAAATCAAATTAAAGACTTAATACCCTTCAAAATAGCAACAAAGAAAATAAAATATCTAGGAATATAACTAACTAAAGAGGTAAAGGACCTCTATAAGGAAAACTATGAAACACTGAGAAAAGAAATAGCAGAACTTACAAATAGATGGAAAACTATACCATGCTCGTGGATCGGAAGAATCAACATTGTTAAAATGTCTATGCTACACAAAGTGATCTACAGATTCAATGCAATCCCTATTAAACTACCAACATCATTCTTCACAGACGTAGAGAAAATAATTATACACTTTGTATGGAATCAGAGAAGACCCCGTATAGCAAAAGCAATTTTAAGCAATAAAAACAAAATGGGAAGTATTAATTTGCCAGACTTCAAACTATACTACAAGGCTGTGGTTCTTAAAACAGCCTGTTACTGGCACAAGTGCAGGGACACAGACCAGTGGAACACAACAGAAAATCCAAATATAAAACCATCCTTATATAGACATCTAATTTTTGACAAAGCAGGAAAGAACGTACTCTGGGGACAAGAATCCCCATTCAATAAATGGTGCTCGGAGAATTGGTTAGCCACATGTAGAAGACTGAAACAGGACCCACAGCTTTGACCTCTCACAAAAATCAAATCACGGTGGATAACAGACTTAAACCTTAGGCGTGAAACTATTAGAATTCTAGAAGAAAATGTAGGAAAGACTCTTACAGACATTGGCCTAGGCAAATAATTTATGAAGAAGACCCCTAAGGCAATCACAGCAACAACAAAAATAAATAAATGGGACCTGATTAAATTAAAAAGCTTCTGCACAGCCAAAGAAACAGTCACGAGAATAAACAGACCACCTACAGAATGGGAAAAAATTTTTGCATACTACACATCAGATAAAGGACTGATAACAAGAATCTATTTAGAACTCAGGAAAATCAGCAAGAAAAAAATCAAACAACCCTATCAAAAAGTGGGCAAATGACATGAATAGAAATTTCTCAAAAGAAGATATAAGAATGGCTAGCAAACATATGAAAAAATGCTCAACATCCCTAATCATCAGGGAAATGCAAATCAAAACCACAATGAGATATCACTTAACTCCAGTGAGAATGGCCTTTATCAAAAAATCCCAAAACAACACATGTTGGCGTGGATGTGGAGAGACAGGAACACTCATACACTGCTGGTGGGACTGCAAACTAGTGCAACCCCTGTGGAAAGCATTATGGAGATATCTTAAACAGATTCAAGTAGACCTATCATTTGATCCAGCAATCCCATTATTGGGCATATACCCAAAGGAAAAAAGGTCATTCTGTAACAAAGACACGTGTACCCGAATGTTTATAGCAGCACAATTCACAATAGCAAAGATGTGGAAACAACCCAAATGCCCATCAATACATGATTGGATTAGTAAGCTGTGGTATATGTATACCATGGAATATTACTCAGCTATAAGAAATAACAAAGATACGACATGTCTATGGTTCTCCTGGAGAGAGTTGGAACCCATTATATTAAGTGAAGTATCCCAAGAATGTAAAAACAAGCATCACAGGTACTCACCAGAAAATTGGTTTCCCTGATCATCACCTAAATACACATCTGGGAACGATACCAATCGGATATCAGACTGAGGTGGGGGGATGGATATATACCTACATGATGGGTGCAACGTGCACTGTCTGGGGAATGGACATGTCTGGAGCTTTGACTTTGGGGGACAGGTGGTACATGGACAACGTATCTAACCTGAAATTCTGAATCTCCTATAATAGGATGAAATAAAAAAAAAGAGAGATCATGCTAATAGCAAACAAACAAACAAAAAATACAGTGGGCCTTCTATATCCATGGGTTCCATATCAGTGGATTCAACCGAGCATCAAAAATATTTGGGAAAAAATGGCTGTATCTGTACTGAACATGTACAGACTCTTTTCCTTGTCATTATTCCATAAACAATACATTATAACAACTATTTACATAACATTTACATTGTATTAGATATTATAAGTACTCTAGAAATGACTTAAAGTATACAGGAAGATGTGCCTAGGAGGTTATGGGCAAATATTACACCATTTTATATAAAGTATTTGAGCATATGTGGATTTTCCTGTCCAAGAGGTATCCTCAAACCAATCCCCCATAGACACCAAGGGACAACTGTAATTGTTAGTTAAAACAAATGCTGTTTTTTCTTCCTTGGCTGGCTTGACAGTGTCTAGTCTAATTTTTCTCATGGTTTATTAATATCCAAGGGTTGAATGTGGGTGTAGAGAAAACAGTTGGGGGTGGAATAAACCTTCTTCCTTCTTGTTCTGCCAGTTATCTACTACGTTCCATGGCATAACTATATCTTCTATCTACCAAGTTATCTCCTTCTTTCTTACAATCATCCTATTCTATTTTGCTTAGATCATTACAATAGTATTCTAATTGCATTCCCTGTGTCTATTTTTGCTCCTTCTTAATCTCTTCTTTAAAAACAATTTGAGAAATGTTTTTAAAACATTTGTTCATTACTCTCCTTCTCTATTGTCTTCAATCGCTTCCTCTTACATTTAGAGAAATCCCAATTTTTTGTCCCTGTATGATAAACACTCTTGATTACTTCTCTAACATCATCCACCGTTAGTCTTCCATAGCTTCCCTTTTCACAGTTCAGTCATCCTGAACTCAGGGTCTTCAGGACTTTAGAGAATCTTTCTTTCTGGTGTCAGGGTTTTGTCCATGATGTTTCTTCTGTCTGGGTGGTTCTATTACCCAGTCATCACCTGGTTAACTCTTGCTCATTCTTCAGTCATCAACCTGAGTCATTTCTTCAGAAATGTTTTTCCTAAGAAGAAAACTATCTAAATTAATTCCATTTATCTGTTAGCCCTAGGTTACACTGAATAGGCACCCACAACACCAGCCATGACTCCCAGAATAAGCACAGGTAGCTGCCCATGCAGGACAGTGCTGCCTCTGTCATAATCAGGAAGATGAGGACTCATGAGGCCATTATAGGAACAAATGACCTCAAGAACCTACATTTATGAGCTGCATTTAACAACTGCCACAACCCCTCACCTCCCACAAAGCACGTGACTAGGCTGAAATTATAAGGAAGAGCAGAAAATCAACTCTACAACCATGTTTTACAACAGCAATAAGCTCATGAGGTCTCACTTCTGCCTTCAATATCTCATTTTTGATCTTGCAACTCATGGAATTCAACTTGCATCCAAAACCCTGACTGTGAGTTTCCCAGCCTCTGTATAACAGAAAGCATTCCAGAGGAAGGTAGAAATAGATGCTGAGTGCTAATCACTATATCCTCAATAGGCTCTTTTTCCATTATTATAATGTACTCTTCTTATCATGATATTACTTGCTGCTATATACAATAGACTGCTTGCTGGTTTGTTTTATTTTATATTCTCTTTCTGCTTCATTAGAGTAAAAGATTCATGATGACATGAACCAGTTTTGTTTACTATTCCTCTAGTTCCTGACCTGCAGAGAACCATAGTATATTTTTGTTGAAGAAATTAACCAGAAGCATCAGTCCTGATTTCTAGGTGGATTCAAACTCAGCTCCTTTACCAAGTTGCTAAACAAATGTAAAAACTTAAACTATGTGAGCTTCACCAACATGTCTGAAAATCAGGCTAATAATGAGGCATGAATAGTAGCCATCCCTCTCTGTTTTTCTCCTACGTCAGGTATAATGTGTTATGTGTAGGTCCTAAAATTGTTGGCATGGGGCAAGCAAGATCTTGCTGAGTATGTGGTGCCCACAACTGGCCTATGGTCTCTGTGAGTAACTAATGCCAAGGGCCTTTGTTTAAGATGGGGTTTGGTACAACATATATCAATTATGTATTCATTATCACTCTCAATTGTCACTGCTCAGGTAATCCTGATTCTGAGAAAGGGTTTAGGGTCCCCACCTCATTTCAAGCAGAACTTATCCTGCAATCCACCTACCACAGTCATACAGATGCATGTGAGTGGGGGAAATTCTCTGAGTCATTGATTTCCCCTGCCATTCCTAGGCGAATGACAAGTCAAAACTCAGCACAGTAGAAGCCATCCCCACCATAGCCTACTATCTATGCTCTTCTGCTTCAAAACTTCCCCTTAGTCTCTTCTTCAAGCCCTCAAAAGAATTACCCACAGTAGAGTGTTCATTCCAGTATAGATGTTTGGGTGGTGGACACTGGAGATTAGTTACCAAGTAACAACAACAACTAGATGCATCCTATTCCTTCTGTGGAGATGGGAACAGGACGCAGCACTAGTTACTCACAGGGATAAAGGTTCTCAGGCTCAGCCCATGCTGCTGTCTTAGGACTCCATCACGGCCAGATTCCCACCTTCCAGGCTTCTGTCTTCTCCCTGGCATAGATTCCCAGCTTCTTGATAGTTTCATAATTGTTTACAATTGTCTCTGTAAAAAACAAAGCTATGCTTCAGGCAAAACTTAGAGTCACTATCAAAATGAAGCATGTTGAAAGGAAGGGGAGAGGGATAGAGAATTTTCTATACTCAAAACAAACTATGGATGGAATAAGGATGGAGGGTGGTGTTTTGAGGAAAATACTGAGGGGGAAAGCTTCTCGCTGCATCTAGAGGAGATAAAACCAAGACTAGTTTAATTCTCCCTCCCCGCAGGGAGAAACCAGATACTATAGCCTATAAAAGTTCCTTATTATTCCCTTCTCCTAATTCAACCCTTGCCCCCTTTCACTTCCCAAATGTACTACTGCAGTTCCCACTATTTACACTGGATTTCTGGCAAGAATGAGCATTCTTGGCAACACTGCCTTAAGATTTCTCCAGGAAAGTTTGAGAAAGCATAGCTTCTTCTCTGGTCCAGAAAACACCCGTCAGGCCCTTAGACCTCACCCCTGATGTGGACAGAGGAAGTATGGGGACAAGGTAACCCATGAGAAATAAATGTGTTCCCAAGAAAGATGTCTCTACTAGACAGCTAACTAGAGAGGGTGGGAAGAGATCAGCTTTCCCCTTAGGAGCAGTATTCTGTAATTTCCCATACTGGAGCAATGTCTCTTCATGATATCAAGGCTGCCTTCTACATAGCAAATTGTGTTGCACCTTGAAACTTTAGAGGAAAAACGAAGCAATGAAATGAATCATGTATTTGACATTCTTGGAGGTTTTTTGCATTCATATTAAACCTGAAGTTGACATAGAAATGTTGATGCTATCATTTAATATAATTTCTTCATTTCCCAGATTGTCTGGGATTACCATGTTTATACACATTTTTTCAAGAGTATCTAAATTTCTTTTCTCAATTACTTCATCTGGACTATAAAAACCCACAGGTAGACTTGATCTATATGCAAGTTATATTGTCTAGCTTTATTCTGGCCCATGTCTTTGATCATTTTCTTAGTGAACTATTTCACTGAGTTCCAATTACTACAGCTTTCCACTCCACTGCAGCCCACAGACTGCAGAGGAGAACGTCTCTCATTTCTGAGAAGTCCTATATCACATAAGACACATTTGGTCTCTTTCTAACTCCATACAACCATTTATTTATACCTACGGTCTCACCTCCATGATAGTCTTAAATGAAAACCTTTATTACTGTCTATCTTCTAAAGTAAACTACTCGCTTAAATGAATCCCTATGCCATAGATATCATCCCTCCCTAAAAGACCTTGCTCTTGTATTTATGCCTCCCTTTCCAGCATCATTAATCTTAATATTCCCCAGTCTAGCTCCTCTTCTGTCTTATATATGACTGCCCATGTTATGCTTTAAACATCATTTTTATCATGTCACTCCCTTTTCAAAACCCTTCAAAGACTATTTCCTTCAATAGCCTCCAGTTTTTTAAGGCCTTCTCTATTTTAATTTCCTCCTCTTAAATTCAACAGTATATCCAACATTTTTTCCCAGATGTAGTCTCTACTGTATTCAACAAAGTATCTACAGTTATTCAAAGCCACTCATTCACACCACTTGGCATATGGTGGCCATTCAGGACATTGTTGCAAAGTAAATACATGCAAGTTCATTCCTGCTGTCATAAATTCAGGTTGCCTGTCACATTTAAATTTTCATTGTCTTATCTCTTAGGCTATCAAAATCTTAGATTTTTTTTAGTATAACTTTAGATCTATTTCTTGTTTCCTTTATGAAGTCTTCTTTTAATATTCATCTTAATTCATACTCCTTTTGTTTGAATATTTTAGGAAACATAGGATATAAAAAACAATTTTGTATTAGTAAGGGTTCAGTCATAGGTAACAAAACTACACTGACTGTAAAACAAAAAGAGAAAAATGTATTTAATAAAAGAAAATATGTGCTCCCTAAATTATTAGAAGGTAAGAAAAGCAGACTCTCCATTAATGGGGCCTCCAGGAGTGATGTATCGAAAAATACCACTAAACTAGAAAGCTAGAGAAGCAGCTAACTCTGCCACAAGCAAGGGGAATCAGGAAGCCACTGCACTTGTTGACTACAGGAACACGTTAGCTGTAAAGACATGAGACAGGTTCTCCCACAAGTATTGACTCCAGACTACACTGTGTCTCTTCGATTCACTCAAAATTGAAGCCCTCATCCCGTTGGTTGAGCTTTGATAATGGATGAAATGCTAGTTGCAAGAGATTCCGAGGAATTGAATTTTTAGTCTTCAGTTTATACAGTAAATCAAAAAGAGGGGTGGATATTGGTTATTGATTCAATGTATTCTCCACAAGCCGATTATGTTGTACTTTGTTATTGTTTGATACATAATGACAATATCTTCCCAAATACATAATTAATTGGTAGATGGCTAATTAGGATGGCATCATATTGTAGAAGGAGAATAAAATGCTAAATTAAAGAGGATTTGGTTCTAGTTTATACCTTAGTCCTCCAACGGCCTTTTTTGTTTGTTTAATTATGGAGGCAGTGACTTAACTTCTTTAAGTCACATTTAATTTGACAAGAGTTTACTAGGTAATATCTTGGTATCTTCCTGATACTCTATAATTCCCTGACTGATTGAGCTAAATCCTTTTCAAGTAGACAACCCATCTGGTTTATGGGATAAAATTATGTTTGACTATTAAATGGTCACTTATGTGTTTCAATTCAGAAGATGCTAGAGGATAGATGTGAGAGTCACACAACATTGACTTTCTTTTTCTCCCAAGAGTGGTTGGATGGACATACTTTTATTCTTTTTAATGATAGGCACCAACTTGAAGTGCCTTGTCTAACTGCTGTTTGAATGACTTTAACAAGTCACATGGAGCACTCACAGTAATAACTGTGTCCTTAGATCCAATTGTACATGACTTAGAGAGGGTCAATATCATTCTGACTTTTCTCCAGTACAAAATAACACTCTCTTGACTTGCTTTCTCACAGTATGCTCTCAGCCATTGATCTCCCACTTAGAATGATGGATCTCCCTATCTTTTGCTATCACTGGCAGCCAGTCCTTAAACAGATGGGACTCCAATCACTCCCTGTGGATGGTTTCCCTAAATAACTACCTGTCGGCTGAGTGTAACTAGATTTGGAGACTGATGCCTATATTATTGCACAATAAGATAGTTTGGCTTGGGCTCTACGGTGATTCTAAGAATAAACTTGGCAATAGTAAGAACCACATTTAAAGTGACAGTCTAGTATGTATCATTTCTGATTTCATTTGGAATGGTGTAATTGGGAATTTTTTATCTTGTATCAGACCTTGATTAATTTTACTGCCAGTTCTTCTAAGGAAGATGGAATTCTCTACTAAATATGATAATTTCTTCCTTAAACCCATAGAAAACAGCAAAACCTGTCAACAAATGATGCTTAAAATAAAAACTTCCAATGAAAATCTTACAAAAATACTGACAAATTTGTAGATTCTTGTCAACATTCTTGTCTTATATATGTGCCAAATTCTCTCTCTCTCTCTTTTTTTTTTTTTGGAAACCCTTAATGAGTAACGATATTTAACAAGGCTCTTATTGACTCCAAAATAGTTCATATATCTTGCCTCATCAAATAATATTATAGAAAATAAGATAGATTTATAAATTAGATAACTAAAGACAGAAACCTTTGAAGAATCTTGGGAACAGTATTTCACACAAGAGATTAGTAAATATTTCAATTTCCAAAGAAAAATATCAAATCCATTAGAACAGAGAGTCCTATAATGACTCCTTTGCAAGGTTTTAGGACAAAGTATTAAAAATATATGAACTTCTCATGAAAAGCAGGGTTCAGTAATTACTTATTAAAATAAAAGAATCAGAGACTACAGTTAATTCATTTTGAATAGCAATTTCAAAACTGATATTTCAGGTAAATAACTTCAGAAGTCATATTTAATACTGATTCTTAGAGTATTTGGCAATTGGTCAATTGGATTGATTTCAGTGTCCAGGAACAATCTATTCAAGTCAAAATGAGTTAAGTAAGCATGAAAACAAAATTATCCCATATAATAAGAAATTCATTGGTATAGTTATGTTATATTTGTGCTCCTCTCTCTAAGATGCTGTATTTCTAAACATCACTTATAGACGGGACCATATCCAGCCAAAAAAGACGGGTATTTCTCTTGTTCATGTAATATTCCTTTCTAGGGTCTGTTATTCCAATTTTATTTCTCAAGACTCGTTGATCAGAAATGGGTCACATACTCATATCCTAGCTCTAAGAGTTCATGGAATGCCAAGTATTAATATTTTGTATTTTTAGATTCTGAAGTGGAAGATAGACATTGCCAGAAATCAAAAAAAGTAGGAGGGGAATGGTTGATGGGTAACGGTATTAGCTCTCTATTGCTGATATAACAATAAGCTTAGTGGTTTAAACCCATACAAATGTATCATTTTATATTTTTGGAAGTCACAAATTTGATATAGGTCTCACTGAGCTAAAATTAAGGTAGCCATCCACCTGGCTATGTTCCTTTTTGAGGCTCCAGGGGAATTCTGTTTTCTTGTCTTTCCAATTTCTAGAATCTGCTCACATTCTCTGGGCTGTGAAGACTTTGCATCCTCAAAGTCAGAGATAACCTATGAATTTTTTTTCATATCATGTCTCTGTGACCCTAACGCTTCTTTTCCCTCTCTCTGCCACTTTAAGGACTCTTACAAATGCTTGAGCCCAAGGAGGGGTGGGAGTTGAAAATAAATAAATTAATTAATTAAATTAAAAAAAAATGCTTGAGACCACCCAAATAATAAAGGGTCCTCTCCTATCTCAAAGTAGGTTAATTCTATTTGCAACTTCAATCCTCCTTTGCCTTGTATGAAGTATGCACAGGCTCTGGGAATTAGATTGAGGACATATTTGGCAGGGTATGATTCTGCCTAACACAGTAAGCCACCAATATTTTATATCAGAGTTTTATAATATTATAAGGGCCACAATGGTGGTAAATTTGGGTAATCTACATTTATGGAGCAACTACTGTGTACCACTTCATGATTCCTGGTTACTTCACTAATTTTATTTTCATCTACTCATTAACTTGTGCATTTATATATTTATATGAGAATGTATACATATATATGTATGTGTGCCTGCATCCACTTAATTATCACTCCAGCTATATTTTTGGGAAATGCCTGTGTAATCTTTGATTTAAGATTTTATTATAATCTTCTTCACTGATACAATTTGCAGAATTGGTCTGTGTCCCTAAAACTCCAGTGATTCCCTGCCTAGTATTCTAGTCCTTATTAAACCTGGATGTCTGCCCAATAATCCGTTTATTGCCCCCAATTTTACAATTTCCCCAAGTTTTGAATTCTGTGCCTTTCATTGTTCATCTAACTTTGTTGAGCCTAACTTCTCTTATTACAACTTAATGCATGAGATATCTATGTCTCTAAGTCACTCGTATTCCCATTTCTGTGTTGCTGAGATTCTGTATCTGACAAATTATGATACTCTGTCTCCAAGTATTCACATAACTAAGGTGGTATGGGGCATGAACATTCACACACACATGCACACATGCACTCTTGGAGCCTTGTGGGTTGGGGGAAGCACATATCTATCCTTGTACCTCATGTAATAAACTTATTTCAAAAAGATTTTCTTATATTAATAAAGTGAAAATTGATAATGTCTAACTAGAATTGGTCTTTTTTGTTTCTATTGCAAATAATATTAAAATTATTATTATGAGAAGATTTAAATGAATGGCACCTAGTGCAACAATAACTTCACTCCAGATTCTCATTACCAAAACTTCCTTGCAAAATCGTATAAAAAGTGACCAAACTTAAAGTTTTCTATGTTGCATTTCTTTTAGATTCCTTGAAATAGCTTCTCACATTCAGTACTACTGCCAAAGAGTTACTGAAAGGGATTCCCTTTCAATCACTTAAAAATATCACCACAGGAGAAAATGAATACAGTTGAATACTTTTGGTGAGTAAAGAAAAAAAATTCATAAAATCTTATATTCTTCTTTTAACAAAAATTTTAACAAGAGAAGGGAGACAATTTAAATTGATTCTCACATTGAAGACATTAATCTAAACTGAAATCTTGAAGACCTTTTCAGCAATGCCTCAGGCTCTACCAATTTCAATGTTGATTCTTTTTATCTCAAATTAATCTTCTGCACTTTAGAAAAGAAAAATAAGCCAAAGACAATTTGTTGTATTCTAGGTTTAGCCTTTTAATTTTACTTGTTTAATCGTTATTTTACATCAAAAAATATTCTACTGTCCTAAAACTTATTTTACGTAAATTACTTTAAAAAATATAATTCTTTTAAATAAGACTCAGATTAAAATTTTAGGGCCAAATATGAACTGTTTTTAATGAACATCTATATACCTTATGTTATGCTGTCCAGGGTAGGATTGTAGTGACTCCTAGGGATACTAATTGTTAGGAAGGAACAATTCTATCAAGCATTGATGAATTTCATTTGGGCAATAACATTCATTATTAATATTTCATATAGAAATAACATAAAAGTGAGCTACCTGATTTACTACTCTTACATGGGTGAGAGTGTATTTTTTTTTTTTTTTAACGTAGCCTTAATTCCTCAATTGGTGTCACATAGGGAAGTAAGCTATAAGAGTTTTTGGTGTTATTCTTTGCACCCATCTAAGAAACATGAAAAATAACTGGATAAAAATTAAAACATGTATGTCATTCTGAAGAAATTATATTTAGAAAATATTTCAAAATAAACTAATACAAATATTCTTCAAATGATACTTTCAGAAAAAAACAAAAATAAATGTATTCCTATGTATTTACTATATGAAGAAATTATAATTGAAATTTACCAATAAATGCTTTTCAGTATTTAACTTATAATCCATGAGTATTGTTATATTCTTTGAAAAGAAAAATGGCAATGATTAGTATAGCAAATATTTATTATTTCTTCTATTCTTGGCTTAGAAATATGGTTATGGCAACTTATTGTAGTCAGTTGCCTTTTTTAAAATAGTAAGGAAAATGAGTAAATGAGTATAACCTATCATTTGCTTTTTTTCTTAACTCAGGTAAATGCCATCTTTTATATTCTTGTAGATTTTTAAAAATCTATTTAATTTAAATTTAATATAGTGTTTACATTTTTAAACATGAAGACACACATAATTGTAAAACCAAGCCATTATAAATTAAACACAAAACCTTGTGTCACAGCACATTTCTAGATTTCTGGTATCCTAAGAATCATTTCCAGTTCAAAATGTCTATAAATATAATTGGAATAATTCACCTAAGCCTTGACTTCACACTGAAAGTCATGCTTTGTAAGAGCATTGTCTAACAGAAGTATAATGAGAGTCACATATATAATTAAAAAAAATAATTTTAATAATGTGTTGTGATTATTAAATCCATCTGGGTGATTTTTCATTTTATGCAATAGTCTAAACTTTCCTATAGCTAGTCAAAGTTACATATTCCATTTCTGTTAAAAATTCATCTACAAAAATTTTTATGAGACTTATGAGTTCTGATTATGGGCAACTAATTTTATTTATGGCTTTTTGGTTGTTAGGTTTTTTTTTTTTTGAGACAGAGTCTTGCTTTGTTGCCCAGGCTAGAGTGAGTGCTGTGGCATCAGTCTAGCTCACAGCAACCTCAAACTCCTGGGCTCAAGCAATCCTCCTGCCTCAGCCTCCCAGAGTGCTAGGATTACAGACATGAGCCACCGTGCCTGGCCTATTTCATTTAATTTTTCAACCCACCAAACAAAATGCTTTTTTGTTTCACTCTACCACAACAAAAAGATGCACTTCTGCTTAACTATGAAACTTGCAATTATTTTCTTTAAGTCTCTTTTATATTTACTGTTCTGATTGTAGTACACATTGAATAACCCTTATCTGAAATTCATCGAAATGTAAGTGCTTTAGATTTCTAATTTCTTCAGATTTTGGAATATTTGCATATACATAGTGAGATAGACTGGGGACAGGACACAAGTCTAAACACAAACTTTATTTATGTTTCATACATACCTTATACACATAGCCCGAATGTAATTATATACAATATTTTTAATAATTTTGTCCATGAAACAATGTTTGAGTACAGTGAACCATTAGAAAATGAAGGTTTTCTACCTCAGCTACTCATGTGGATAATCTATGTTTGTTTGGCATCATCATTCCTGACTCTGAATTTATATGCTACCGATAGCAATCATTTCTTTAAATCTTACTCAGACATAAGTACTTGACAGTAAAAAATATGATGGCATTAATAAAGTTAAAAAATAATTTGTCAGTTGTGGAATTTTCCATTGGTGACATCATATCAACACTCAAAAAGTTTTGAAGTTTTGCAAGTTTGGATTTCAGGTTTTCAGATTAGGGTTGCTCAAACTGTACTAGCTTTTGTATCCTGACTCAATTCTGTATCAGAAATAATGTTTTGTTTTAAATTAAAATACCTGACCATACATCTTTACTTTAATGGGAAAATAAATTAATTCTATTATAATTAAAATAATAAGCATTATAAATCCCTGTAAAATAATTAGCATTTACAATTACCTTATTCCAATGTAACAATTTACGTAGATATCTAATCTGTGCTGTTTACATGAAATATTCAAATAAGCACAGTAAAAAGTTAAGTCATTGTATTGGAAAGATTCATTCAAATTTAATCAACACAATGATACATACCAGAAGGGTCTTTATGTGTAATACTAGAAATTATATAATGTACAAGGGCTGTCCAGAAATAATCCAGCCATTGTTAATATAACGAGAATGGTTACATGGCTGGATACTTTCCACACAGCCCTCCTATATGCACCTGACACATGCATTGCAAGGCAACGAGCAAATCTGACACAATGTAATGATTAAAGTAAAATGTATCTATACCAAAGCAATAAAGTCATGTTTATCAACAAAAAATTCTTTTATACAACTTCAGTTTTCAAATTTAAATTAAATTAATTAAAATAAAATAAATTTGACATTTATACATTTCTACTAGGTTTTCTAGTTTGTGAGCATATTGTTGTTCATAATAGTCTCTGATGATCTTTTGTATTTCTATTTTATCAGTTGTCATGCTTTGTTTTTCCTTTATGATTTTGTTTATTTGGGCCTTCTCTCTTCTTTTCTTGATTAGCTAGCTGTTTATCAATTTTGTTTATCTTTTAGAAGAAGCAAGTTTTCATGTTATTGATCCTTTGTCTTTTTTTTTTTTTTGGTCTCAGTATCATTTAGTTCTGCTCTGTTCTTCCTTATTTCTTTTGTTCTGCTAACCTTGTGTTTGGTTTGTTCTTATTTTTTTAGTTCCTTCAGGTGTGATGCTAGGTTGTTAATTTATAATCTTCTTACTTTATTTAGGCATTTAATGCTACAAACTTACCTCTGGGCACTATTTTTGCTGTATCCCACAAGTTTTGGTATGTTGTGCTTCTGTTTTTGTTTCAAAGATTTTAAAATTATTATTTTAATTTTTTATTGGCCCAGTGATTATTCTGGGGCATATTGTTTGATTTCCTTGTGTTTGTAGAGTTTCCAAAGTTTTTCTTCATGTTGAATTCTAGTTTTTTTCCTCTGTGATCTGAGAAAATACTTGATGTGATTTGATTGTTTTAAATTTATTGAAAATTGTCTGATGGCCTCACATACGGTCTATCCTGGATAATGTTCCATGTGCTGATGAGAAGAATGTATATTCTGTGGTTGTCAGTGCAATGTTCTGTAAATGTCTGTTGGGTCCATTTGGTCCAAAGTCCAATTTAAGTCCAACGTTTCTTTGTTTATTTTCCATCTCATAATCTGTCTAATGCTCTGAGTAGGGTATTGAAATACCCCACAATCATTGTATTGTCTATTTTTTTCTGTAAGTCTAGTAGTATTTGTTTTATGAATCTCAGTGCTCTGGTGTTAAGTGCATATATATTTAGATTGTTATATGCTCTTGTGGAATTAATCCCTTTATCATCACATAATAATAACCTTCTTTGTCTTTTCTTTACTGTTTTTAATTTTTTTTAAATTTCAGAATATTACGAGGATACAAAGGTTTAGGTTACATAAATTGCCTTTCACCGTCTGAGTCTGAACTACAAGCATGCCCGTCCCCCACACAGTGTGCACTGCATCCATTAGGTGTGAATATTCCCATCCCCTCCTCTCCTCTCTAAAACAGACTTTAAATTAAAAACAGTCTTTGCTGTTTTTCAACATTTTAATGACATATCTTTTTCTACCCTTTTACTTTCAGTCTATATGTGTCCTTACATGTAAGGTAAACTACATATAGTTGGATTATTTTAAAAACAAATCTATTTCTCCAATATATGACTTTTAAGTGGAGCATTCAGTCAATTTGCAATTTTAATATTGATATATGAGGATTGGTTCTTATCTGATTACTAATTCTTTTCTAGTTGATTTATAAGTTCTTCATATCTTTTTTTTCTCTGTCTTTGCAATTTGGTGGAATTCTGTTGTGTTGTCATTTGATTCCTTTCTCTTCCTCATTTGTGTGATTGTTTAATAAGTCCTCTGGATTTTATACTTTGGTTTGTTTTTATGTTGTTGAATATCAATCTTTCATTTCCGTGCCTAAGGACTCTTTTGATAATTTCTTCTAGAATGGTTCTAGTGGTCACAATTCCTTCAGCATTCACTTGTTTGGGAAAGACATTATTTCTCCTTCATTTATGAAACTTAATCTTACTGGATATAAAATTCTAGACCGACTTTTTGTTTTCAAACAGCACTGTGAAAATGCCATCTCCTTCTTTTCTGGTCTGTAAGGTTTCTGCTAAGAAGTCTGCTGTTAGACTGATGGGGTTTCTTTTTTTAGGTAACTAAGTCTTTTTCTCTTGCTGACTTCAAAATTATTTTCTTCACTTTAACTTTAGGTAGTCTGATGATAATAGGCCATGGTAAATTTTTTGTAATGTATTTGCCTCGGGATAACTGGGCCTCCTGTATCTAAATGTTTAATTCTCTCACTAGACATGGAAAGTTTTCATCAATTGTTTCCTTAAATGAATTTTCTAAATTTTTTGTTCTTTTCCCTCCCCTAAATTACTCATAATTTGTAGGTTTGGTCACTTTGGGTAGTCCCAAACATCCTGAAGACTTTGTTCCTTCTTTTTTATTCTTTTTCTTTATTTTTGTCTAATTGGATTTTTTTTCAAAAGACCTGCCTTTAAATTCTGAGATTCTTTCTTCTGCTTAGTCTGTCTATTGTTGAAGATTTTGAAGGTATTCTGTAACTCTTTCAATTAAATTTTTAGTTTCAGAATTTTTTAGGTTTTTTGGTTTTTTTAATATATCTGTCTCCTTGGCAAATTTCTTGTTTGTATCTTGAATTGATTTTCTGATTTTTTTGTATTGGTTTTCAGGTATTTCTGGCATATCATTGCACTTCTTACAAATCAATATTTTTAATCTTCATTTAGCATTATGAGGATTTCCTTTTGGTTAGGATCTATTGCTAAAGAATTATTGAGTTCCTAAGGGTGTCATAATACCTTGCTTTTTCATGCTTCCTGTATGTTTATGATTATTTCTGTACATCTGAAGCAACAATCACTTCTTATTTTTCAATTGATTTTCATTTGGGGGATGACTTTTTTCTTGAAGATGCGACTATGATGTATGTTGAATAGGGCCTTTGGCTTTGCTTCTGAGTGTGTGCAGTAGTGAAAATGCTGTATGATTTCCTTGGCTATAAGTAGCCTTATTGTGGTGGCTTTCTTAAATACCATTTGTACTGATATACTGGTTGAGTGAAGGGGTGAGCTGGGGTGGTATGGACAATGGGAGTAGCAATGGTTGTGAGAAGCTTTTCTCATTCCTGAGTGCTGTGTTCTTCTGTTGGGAGTTGTTATAATGGGCTGTGTGGGCCAGCCTCAAAGCTAGCAGGTGGATGTTTGCAGGTAAAAGCCAGCTATGGAGATAGTGGTAGTATTTATGCCTGATCTTTGACCCTCAGAAGAAGTGTTTGGATGTCCTAGGTGGTGGATTGAAATTTTGAACCCCCAGAGGCCTGAATCCCATGCTCTGCCCCAGCAGGTGAGTTGAAGCACAGCAAAGCTAGACCGGGCAAGCCTGTACTCAGGGCCCCTTATGGTGGTTGCATCTACCAGACCTGACAGGGATGGTGGTGCAGTCCCCAGTCCCCTAATGAAATGCGTAGGCAAAGGGCAGCCATCATTGTGTCAGGGTCTCAGCACCAGGAGGGAGGGGCAGTCCCAATGGCACAGACTTGGCTGGTGGGAATGGGACCTGCTTCCTTCTAACATCCCAGTCCTGGAAGGGCTCACTCCCGTTTCCTGACCGTTTCAGTCAATCTGGCTATTCACTAGTCACTGCAGTTTGCCTCTAGTCTGCAACACGGCCCTGGGTTGTAGGAGTCACTGGCACAATGCCAAACCTCTGCGGCAGCTCTCCTCCTGCTCATGTCCTGGGTAGGGGGAGCCCTGTTCCAGCACCAGGGGTTGGAGCCCATGGAAAAGTCATTTTTAGTTCAGGCTGTAGGAGCCCCTCCCCATTCAAGCCTCTATTCCCCAAATCCCTGCTCAAGTGTGTCTAATGCAAAGACTGTCCTGCCTCTACATCCCAGGACCACGCACAGCACGCTAAGAGTTAAGATCAAGAATGGTGA
The DNA here is from genome assembly GCF_041146395.1 of Eulemur rufifrons. Lineage (NCBI taxonomy): Eukaryota > Metazoa > Chordata > Mammalia > Primates > Lemuridae > Eulemur > Eulemur rufifrons. The sequence continues at coordinate 42,030,982 of NC_090989.1, forward strand.
CCTACTGTAAGGGCCGGGATCTGGAGGAGTGTTTAAGACACTTCCCTTTGCACAGTCTCCCAGTCACTCCCCAAGTTAGATCCAGGGCTTGGGAGCGTCAAGGCGCACTCCTGTGGCCTGGATGATACAGATCTCTGGTGAGAAAGTGGACCACAGAAAAATAGTCACCCTTTTCTGTTTTGGGTATCTACTCCTGCTTTTCAGCCAATACTGGCCACATGAGCCGCCTGCCCTTCTTCACCTTCTCAGATTCTGGAGGGTTCTTTCATTTTTCTGCTGAACTCCCATGTTCCTTCTTGGATCATATGGTCAAAGTGTGATTTGGGTTCTTCTAAGTGTATAAGATGGACAAGAAAAGCCTCTAGTCAGCCATCTTGGGAAAAAAAGTAGGAAAATATAACTTAAATACAATAAGGTAGATTTTATGCCTTTAGATTCATAAATTCTTTTTTTAATTTACAAAGGAGTTATGAAATATACTGGGGGTAGGATTGTGAAGAAGATGACACTCTAACACATTGGTCATAGAAATATAAAGTATGTTTATTCATTTATTTGGGAAATATAAATTGAGCATAATAAATTATAAGCACTCTTTTAAGCATTTTGGATACATGGTTAGACAATTATGTCTAACAATGTCAAAAAAATCCCAGGCACTTTTCTCCATACTTAGGATATAATGGTGAATAGCAACAAAGCTTCTTGTGGAACTTACGTTCTAGTATAGTCTATAAACTGGCAATATCAGTTAAAACTAAATAAGCAGGCATATTTCAACACAGAAATTATAAACCTGGTATTATGTAAGCAAATAAAAGCAAAAATTATTAAAAATAAATGTTTTAGTATAATAGGGAAGCAATCTAAAAAGCAATGAATGCTCAGGCTTTCATGTTGGACAAATTATGTACATTATAGAAAATGTTATCTAAATACTAAAATACGGTGTAAGAGCTGTAGGGGTGAAAGGGAAACTTTCTCTTTCCCCCAAAGGTTTGCTAAAAGATCAACTCACAATTAAGGCAGATTAATAAAAGAAAGGTTTATTTACCATGCACATGGGGAGAATCATACAGTGATTACCCAATATCCCAATGAAGTTCAGGTATTTTTTACACGCCTTTTAGAGAGGAGGGGGGGAATAAAAGGTATATATAATTCTGTTTAGGGGCCAGATGGTGGCTAGGGAGGATGAATGGATGGGGGAAACAGATTGACTTATAAATTAACCTGAGAGACAAGTATTATGTTTTAAATCGCTAGGTCTGATTGCATTCTGCAACATATTGAGATAACAAGGAGAGAAAGGGAAGTCAATTCACCCTTTGATCTTTTGATCAGGTCAGTCCACATTATGCATATAGAGGGAAAGCCCCCCCCAGTGCTTTGTCGATTTCCAGGGGCCTGCAATTCAAAGTATACTTTATATTAAGGAGTCATATTTTGGGGTGAAATTTCCTGAGCTCCTTCAGAGCTATCTCTGATGACTCAGAGGAATTTCCTGAAGTTATTTTTGAGTAAAAAATAGTAGCATAATGAAAATAACACAGTTCTAACTTTTGTATTAATAAAACTTAAAAACTTGATATATATAGGTATATATGAATATAATTCTCTGCAGACCTATGTGTCAGTGAAGAAAATATGGTAGATACACACTATTATTAAATGTTATCTGGGGAAACCAAGAAGGAGATAATAAACAAAAAAGGAAACTTAAAAAAGATCAGTTAAACAAGTTTGCATTTATGTAATATGTGCATGTTTTTCTTTTTTTTTTTTTTTTTTTTTTTTTTGAGACAGAGTCTCGCTTTGTTGCCCAGGCTAGAGTGAGTGCCGTGGAGTCAGCCTAGCTCACAGCAACCTCAAACTCCTGGACTTAAGCGATCCTACTGCCTCAGCCTCCCGAGTAGCTGGGACTACAGGCATGCGCCACCATGCCCGGCTAATTTTTTGTATATATATATATTTTAGTTGTCCATATAATTTCTTTCTATTTTTAGTAGAGACGGGGTCTCACTCTTGCTCAGGCTGGTCTCGAACTCCTGACCTCGAGCGATCCACCCGCCTCGGCCTCCCAGAGTGCTAGGATTACAGGCGTGAGCCACCGCGCCCGGCCTGTGCATGTTTTTCTACATAAAATAAAAGAAACATTTGTAATGATGGACACTCTTTATAAATTTTCATCATTTCCTGGGAGCACACTACCTAATTAATTCCATGCAAGCTTTAACTAAGTTTCACCAGAATGAAGAAATAAATGTTAGAACGTTTTATTCACTTGTTCTAGATAGTGGTGAAACCTAGAATGACTCCAAAGTAGCCTGACAATGGCCTATTGCCTTCCCCAATGTTGTGCTAGTATTTAAAAATACAGCATAACTTGGTAAATGCTAAGGGCAAAATGACTTCATAACAATAGTGACTATAAGTTGTAATTTTTTCTTGAGGGAAAAGCAATTATGGCTTTGAAAGAAGTTAAATGTCTTCTTTGCAATTTTATCACAATTCCATTAAAAGGTCATAGCTGAGTGATATATTCCATAGTAAAAGTATGCAGAAAAATTGCTTGTGATTTTTTATGCAGAATCAGTGGGCTTTGTATAATTGTTGAGAAGGCCATATGCATTTCTTTTAGTGTTGTCTCTGTGTAACTAATTTTATTCCTTATTAATACCATTTTGCTGGAGCCAGCTGTGCTTCCAGTCATGTTATTGGTTATGACATCAAGTCATTCTCTTACCTTTGAGAAACTTAAAGGTGTTGAATCCATCTTTACAACACTGTCTCTGCCTTTTAACTACGATTATTTTCTACTCTTACTTGTTCCCCCAACACTCTATTGTATTCAGCATTTAGGCCAGGCGCGGTGGCTCACGCCTGTAATCCTAGCACTCTGGGAGGCCGAGGTGGGCGGATCGTTTGAGCTCAGGAGTTCGAGACCAGCCTGAGCAAGAGCGAGACCCCACCTCTACTAAAAATAGAAAGAAATTATATGGACAGCTAAAAATATATATAGAAAAAAAAATTAGCCGGGCATGGTGGCGCATGCCTGTAGTCCCAGCTACTCGGGAGGCTGAGACAGGAGGATCGCTTGAGCTCAGGAGTTTGAGGTTGCTGTGAGCTAGGCTGACGCCACGGCACTCACTCTAGCCTGGGCAACAGAGTGAGACTCTGTCTCAAAAAAAAAAAAAAAAAAAAAAAAAAAAAAAAAAAAAAAGCATTTAGTTGAGTGTTGTATTGCCCAAGGGAGAATTAGACACACAACAACTTTAAATTGAATATGTGCTATTTTTAGACAGTAAGTCATCATGCTCCTCCTTGAATTGTGATGAGAGAAAAATTAAGGTTGCTTAATTTATTAGCAAATAGTTTATGTGACATTTAACTTGTGATAGAGATATCATATTACATATAATAAGTCCTGTTCTTGTGTGATTTCATTAAAAGAAAATTTTCTGGAAATTTATATGTATTTATTTAGAAAAGTAATAAGTGATTCTCATTTCCTGAGCATTTTTAAGAATAGAAGAGATTTATATTTATTTTTTATAGGAAACAGGTATCTAGTGAGATGACTTCATAAGGCCAATATCAACTATACTATTTGCTTGCATTTTACTATAGAAAGCAGAACTCTATCAGAATAAGTAAAAAATTAATTAAAATAAACTGTTTACATGAAGATACCAGCATGTATAAAAGTGTCCTCACCATAACTTTTGAGCATGACTAAAAATGATAATTTTTTGTAGATGTCAGTAAGTTAATCAGATGTCTAAAGCTGTCAGTTATATGTCAAGAAAACTTGACATCCTGTGGTGGAAGGTGAAAGGGTGAGAGAGGGTAAGAGAGAGAGACAAAAGGGGGTTAAATTTATCCTTTTTTCAGCAATCCACTCCTACAGTTACTAATCTATTACTGCAACAATGGTATTAATCAGAGCCCTCATGACTTAATCACCTCTTAAAGGTTCCACCTCTTAATATTGTTGCACTAGGGATTAAGTTTCCAACACATTAATTTTGGGGGACACATTCAAACCATAGCAATGGGTTAAGTCAAAAACATGCTCTTTTGTTTCTGAAAAGGCCCATTTAGTTAAAACTTAGCAACTCAGAGAAATACTTTGTAAGGGAATTCATTTAGTTATATTACTGAACCCAAGACCTCAATTTTCACAGGTAAATAGTAGAGCAGTTTGACTAATCTTCTAACGCCAATCCACTTATGTTTGACACGGCAATGCTTGTTAGGAAACATTTCATGGCAAAACTCTGGATAGCAGAGCTATTTGTGTTTTCCCCTCAGTGAAATGTGAAAATGGCGATATCAAATAGCTCAAGATTGATTTTAGATAGAAGGAACAAATTTATACATTTAACAACACCATTATAAAGAATTAGTTTTATCATCAATACATTGTTAGGTACACTTGAAAGATAATGAAGAACTACAGAAATAAATCCATTTCTATTTAAACACTCATTCAGCTGTAGCAGTATAAATAAATATTATTAAAACTATACAAAATTATTGAATGCAGCTCTATCTAAAAAATGTTCAGGAATTACTACTTCAAAACACTTTCTTAGGTGGAATAATTTTAACTCAAAAACAGATAGACGAATTTTGTACTTTCCCTTTTCTTTATTGTATATCATAGCATACTTGGCAAAGTCTCTACAAACTCTGTCATGTATACATTGACATTACGTGAAGCAAATGGCTTGGATTAAAGTGAAAATTCTTCTTTCATGCTGTGCTGAAAATAACTCAACTGGCTTGAAAACCATGTGGATCAAAACCAGCATGACTGAATGATTCAACATGATGTATTACAGCACTGAATTCAGATAGAAACAAATATGTAGCTTATAAAATGAAAACTTTAAATGTTGTAAGTATATTAAAACGAAAGTATTTTTAAAAATTAGTTGTATGAAAAATGTTTCAGAATTTACCTTTAATAATCAATGTGCTTTTGATTCCTGTGCTTTTAAAGTGGTTAATGGATACTTTTTAAAAAGTGGGTCATTGAATTTTCCATTAAAAGAAATAAAAAATGTTACATCTTCATGAAAATATGTAATAAACACATTTTAAAATTAAAAATGCTATTAGAAGTTTGAGCTACTTTTATGATTTATGTATGGAAGTTTTTTCCAAAGAAGTTTGTCAATGAATAAATGTTTCAGACTTTCTTACTAAATCTAGAGATACTCCATACTTTGCTACATATAGAAATGTGACTTGACATGTAGCCTAATCAAAAATTTAAAAAAGGAAATATAGTACTTTATTTTGGGATTTTGTAGCATTTCCAATAACATTATTTGACAAGCCATGCTACTATTTTAATATTTTTCTCATAGCACACTTGTTAAGACTGGCATATTCAAATGTCTCCAGTTGAATCCAGAAACAAAAAGAAGTTTCATGATCAGATAGTATATCAGTGTTTCTGGGTCTTAGCTAAATGCTAAATTAAAATAACATAAAGGGAATACTCACTTTTTTATTGTTATTAATACTATTATTGTTACTCTTATCTAGAGCAATTGTGAAATTGAAAGAAAGAGAGAGGGTTGCTAGGGAAAAAAATGGATATACTCATTTTATGATAGAGGAGGAATGGGAGAATGCTTTAGCTTCATCAGAGAAAAGATACTGTGTCAAACTCTCCCTTAACCTAACAGTTTTTCTATAGATTGTAATTTATTATCCTCATACCTAATTATTATGCTCTAGTTAAAGTCAGCTAGGAAACACTAAGATAATTTTGATATTTGTTTTCTAATTAGGATGATCATTTTCAATTAGCCTCCACTTAAAGCTTTTAAATAAAATATAGTTGCTGATACTGCCAGACTTATTAAACAGAAAGCTGTGTCCCTTTTATTGCATTCCTTTATATTTAGCTTTCCAAATTGCTCACAATGTTTTCTTCTTCTTTTGGGTATTTTATAAATTCTGCCCACATACTCAAATCTGTAAGCTCGGAGTGAAAAAAGGGCTTTATCACTTGTTAGGGAGATCCCTTTCCCGTTAAACTTCCTTGTAACCAATCAATTTGTCAGATCAGAAGACTATCTTTTGTGAGACTGCCTCTGAACTAAAGCTGACAGGGTTAGGCCAGGGTCAGCTGTCTGATAAATCAAAGCGAAAGACAACTTGAAGCACTACAGTAGAGAGGGTTGGGGATTAACACAGATGGCATTATCTGGGAGTTGACATTGATAAAATACATATTTGTAAGAGTTAGCTTGCAGGACTTTTTTCCAATTCTTCTATTCCCTGCCCTCTCAAATGACATTCAGATTAATTAGAAAAGTTAGAAAAGAAAGGGACTCATAAGCCATTTATCTACCAAGTGGTAAGATTAAAAAAAATTAAATCTTGATGGTCTTCAATAAAGAAGCTTAATAAAGATTAAGGTTATCAATCTTTGCTGTAAGCTATCAAAACCGAGTGACCTTAAATTGTATTGAAGTGAGATGCGGTAACACAGTGACAGATGCTTAACTGAAGGTATATGTTCCAATTCTAGGAACATTTAGATATTTATTTACTAAAAGTTTATAAATTTTATAATGAAAAATAACCTTTCCAAAATATAAATATTTATCAGAAACAACCTTATTCCTCTGATGTATAGTTCATAATTAATTATATCTAAACTTATTTAATTTAGGTGGAAAATCATACTATGTTATAGTCTGAGAAATTCTAATGTTGAAGCCAGTGAATTAAGGGAATTTATGTATTTAAGTTTTATGTATCATAGAAAAGTTCTCCATTTATAAGTCATTTATATGCTTGGGATAATATACAATGTATCTCATTGGTGTGCCACATTGTCTCAAAATAAAACAAGCGATGTCTGGGTAATATCAAGTCTTTTTTCACCAGCACGATATTGTGATCATCTTATGTGGCTCAAATAGAGAGGTGATGGCATGCAGATAATCACCCATTTAACAAATTGTCACAAATTTTACAAAAAAGAAAAATATATTACTGGCTGGGGGTCTGAAAAATGTTACTGTGAAGTGTTTTCCAAAAATACACCCAAAGAGACCCTGTCGCTACTTCTTCCACTTTCATAAGAAGTCACCAAACTCAACAGACATTTTTTTCTCATATTGCAAAAAGGTTTCCAATGAAGGGAGATAATGTAGCAAATGAGTATTTATCTTTAAATAAAACAAAGTGTTTATTCCATAAGCTCTTTGACTTTTAATTTGGTGACCCTTGACTTTCATGTAAAATTGCATAAAGAAATATTTTGTGATATTGCATAAACTTACAGTTTCTTTATAAGAATGAAAGGCAATGTATTGAAAAAGGAAAAAAATAGAAAGAGGAAAATGGAGTCAAATGAAAAAGTACTTGAAAATGTATAAGATATTTTAGGTATTTTGTGAATTATGTTTTATTTTTATTAAATATTCTCCAGAGTTTAAAATAAGAATTGAATGCTATAAGTGCTGTAGATGTATTTATGAGATTTAACTTGTTACAAATGATTGTTTTTGATGAAACTTAATACATATTATTTCAGGCAAATTTAAGAAAATATGGAAATTTAACACTCCTTACATAAACTCTCCCATAATAGTCTATTATATGAAGTCGTATTTTGACCTATAAGACTCCACATTTAAAGCAATATATTAAATAAAACATATTGAATACTTAAAGATTTTAAATAAAATTTAACTGTATTTATTCTTAAATAATTTATATTCTAAGATATCTTCTGTGCTTGTATATTTCATTCCCAATGAATCTAGATACAAAGCAATTTTTGCTTTCACAGGGATTTTTTAAAAAAATTGGAAAACATAGAAAAACTTTTTTAAGGCAACGATCAGAAATCTAAATTAAAATATAAAGTAGGAGAGACTGATATGGTGATTTGGATGCTTTGGGTAAATGATTCTGCTATTCATTCTTGAATTCCTCCTTCTCCTCCTGCTTTTTCTTCTTCTTCTTTTTTTTTTTGGCACAACTGTTTAATTTAAGAATTAGGAAAAAAATTTTACTTTTCATGACAATGGAAGCAATAGAATCTCCATAATGAGTAAATTAACTGAAAGTAAAACTAAAAGGTACTTTGTATAGATACTGCAACCACTGGTATTTACTATTTAAGAGATGTTCTGCATTGCAACAAAAGGTCTATTTTTGTTTGCCAAACCTCATAGTTTTTTTTTTTTTTTTTGCTCAAAAATGTATAATTTGGGGGGGGGAAAGTAAGTTGAGGAGAAATGACAGCTTCACTAATCGGATCAGAATATATTTAAAAAAGAAGTGCACAAAATTCCTTATCTAAAGGAGTTGATGTTCGTTGAGGCTGGAAGCCTCAGCAAGTATCTGTAAGAACAAATCCCCTCAGAGTAGAGATGACAGACAGGTATTACTCACGTGCTTACAGAATATCCAGGAATTTGGCATTGTTACACCAAAATAAGGAAATGAACTTTCAGTATGTTTCTTAGAGGGGAAGTGAGAGGCCAAGTCTATCCAAGTGCTTACTTCATCCATGATGGGGGAGGGGAAGGGGGCTAAGGCTGGTTTTATTTTTGAAGAATGAATTAGAATAAAAACTTTTCTCAAATGTCACCAAAAGCAGAGCGATAGTTTTCCAAGTTCCAAAGCTATAAAAAGTAGAGACAAATCCATGGTAAATATAAAGCATGGCTTTTGAGTTCAGAAGAAAAGGGAAATATTACACATCTGACTATAACTACTGAGAGGTAAGAGTAATAGTAACATCAAACAGAGTTGATAAAAGAGAACCAGACTGCTGGTTTTTAATAAAAGATGTCCAAATGTTCTCTAAGACTGGTTAGATATTTCAGAGGCAGCACTTCTGGACATGTTTATGTTATTTAAAGCAGAAGAAAGAAACATCACAGCTTTAACTTACATCACTGGATTCAGCTATGTGCAGGGCCAAAAGCATCATCCTGGAGAGTCTATATTAAAGATGTACCAACATGGCTTATATAAAAGCAAGATGTTTTTCCAGGCAAATCAAGCATCCTCACATGAATTGGGGCAGGGTTCATATAACAGAACTATGTTACTCCTTGCCATTTTTCTTCAATTATAAGTATAATTGGACTTCACCATCTGTTACATTAATGATATAGAATGGAATGTTTAAAGATATGTACCAAAGAATATAATGGCCATTGGTCATTAGTGAGGCTTTCCCGTACCAAACAAGTTGCAGAGCTCTTTTTCAAGATATTTCAAATGCCTCCCTTGGAATAAAGGGAGGCAGTTATCCAACATCCAGATCTCATCTGGGCACATATCTTAGAATAAAACATCAGGCTTCAACTGAGCTTTGATGAATCATGGCATGGTTACTCAAAGGGAGTGGAACAAAAAAGACATTTTGACATGATTCATCAAAGAAGCATCAAAATGGCACAGATCAAAGTCAACTGTGGTTCCAAACACATTTAGTTCTTAGAAAATGAGGGAAGCCTCCTGGATTTTCTTGATTAGTTCTTCACTTACCTTTCCAATTAAAAATAAAAGTTGTCATGTTACAATTATGTTAATCTTCAATAAAGATGTTCATGTATGGTCACATTCAAGATTTACATGGCACGAAAACCCAAGTCATAATCAAATATTTTTCAGACACTTCATACTGCATTGAATTACGTGAAATTTGCAGTTTTCATATATTAATATCTTTGAGCAATAAGAAACCTTCTGTGTATACATCTATTACCAGAGAGAGATAGGTTACTCTAAATTTCACAGTGGTAAGCTAAAAGAAGCAACTAGGGCACTTTCTTAAACAGCACAACTAAGGGCTAGAAGAAAGCCAGACTCTTACCCAAATACCTTTATGGCTACTACAGACTGTGTAGAAAGACGCTCTTGTCCAAGTAAATGTTAGCTTACTAGGAGCATAAGAGCACACTTTAGTAATTATATCTAAGAACAGTGATGAGTGGGAAGCTCTAACAATGTTCATCATGAAGTAGAAAGGACGAGATAGATTGTTTTTCTCCTAGGTATACTAGAAGTCCCAACTGGGCCAGACTTTACACTCTCCTGACCATGTCACAGATCATTTATAGTTCATTTAGAAGAGAAGAATATCATCATTGAGTTCTTCAAGAGTGGAGGACAGAATTCTACAATATTCAGATAGAAGCCTTATCTTGTTCAGGTTTCCTGTTCATCAGTGAGGTAGAGAGGTAGAGAAGGGTTGCCTAGCAGAGGTGTAAGTTTATTTGGCATTCATAGTATTGAGTAAGAACAAAAATGACTTTAAAAGTAAAATAACCTCAGTTGAAGATGATTATTTGAAATTTTACAAATGTTGAGCCAAGAGGATATCTTGAATATTCATCATCTAATCTGAGAAAAGATAGGTAGGAAAAATACCTTTTTCAATAAAGTGTATCCACAGTATTATGTTCACTTGTGTTTGAGGTTTCCTAGGCGAGTAGAAAAATACAACAATAAACTTTAAATGGCCATGAGTGGATAAACTGGTGATTTTCCTAGAAGACAAGTCAAACACAAGTCCTCACAGAGAAAAACACCCTCAATGCTTGTTCCCTGAAGTTTCAGTCTAGTGCTTTCAAATGCTCCATTTTGGAGGCCTTTTTTTCCTTCTAAATGTGTGACATGATGCTTCTTTTTTTCATCCATGGCTGCATTGAATTCCTGGTATCTTTTAGGTGTTATATCCTTTTCATTGAAGAGTATCATGGAGATTTCTTCAATTCTCAGTAATAGGAGTGAGAAAGACACTATCCTTAAACTTCATCCTATTCTCCAAGAGGGAATGAAGATATTTTGGGATTTCAGTGTCAGTTTTTTCATCTTTCAGGTACTCTTCACTAAATACTTGCTTTTGATGAAAATTTCCTTCAGATGAAAATTCCTTAAATGATATGAAATAGATGTTTTTTTATCATATTGAGGAGGGTTTTGTTTTTTTCTGATTTCATTGAAATTTTCATCATTTATAATAAATTATCACAATTAAATAGATGCCACTGCTCAGGACACAACGATATAGCATACACAGACTATGTAGTGATGTTTTTATCAATTATATATATTTCATTTTTTATTACACTATTATTTCTTCATTGTGCTCAAATAACTGAATAGAAAATTGTACTTTTGATTGTATATAAGTATACTTTACTATAGCCTCTGATACTTTAAAATATTCATATCAAAGTATATATAAATGTATGTACTTTGTAGATACAATGTATAAACAAATAGCCTAGGATATTGTTTCACAGTATTTGGCTGAAAAAATGCCATTTGCTATGGCTTCTTACTGGTTTTTATCAATATTTTATATAATAGTACACCTTCTTTGTTTCCTGTGCTCCTTTCTTCACATGGGTTCAATGACCAACCTCTGCTGACCATGTGGACTATTGAACAAATTAAACCTTCCATTTTCAAGAAGACTTGTTTCTTTCTCAGGTGTGCAATGATTCATATTTTCTTCATCTACTGCTGCATTAAATTTCTGACATCTTTGGGATTTTGTTTTACTTCAACAGATATCACAGAGATTTCTTCCATAATACTGGCAAGCAGGATTCTACTCAATAAAGTTGATTGGCATTGAAAAAGAAACTTTTTTGAACTTCATCCAATAACCTTTTAACAACTTCATTTAGCCCCAAAAGAATCAGTATTTTGATTTGAAAGAAACAACAACAACAAAAAAACCCTGACACACACATTTTTTCAATATTATTGATCATTCTGGCCTTTCACCCTAGTCACAGCTTTGAATCCATGGCAGTATTATGCTAAGAATGTGAGATATACTCACCTGCTCTGAATTCTTCTCATCACCAAAGAAGCTCTTCATTACTATCACCACCTGCACAGTTCTACTCCTCTCTCCCTTTCTCTCTCTCTCTCTCCCTCCATATATATTACATGTATACATATATACATGCTTATAAAATGCATCTTGAGTTCATAGATATATTTCTGGTATAAATTTATTTAATAAAATATAAATGTGTAATATTTATATATACGTATACAAAGATACTTATGTTTTTAAAAATATCAAAAACTTTATTTTTATTTTTATGTATATATATATTTATTGGTAATAACTACAGTTATAAAACAGTAAAACCACATTGTAAGAGCATACAGCACTAACATATTCCCTCACTGTATTGTCTAATTTTGTCTTAGTCTACAATTGACTGTATCCTTAAGGCTCATCAGTGATCCTCAGGTCACTAGTCATTTTGGTTTTGTGAAGCTTATCCTCTAGTAGCTTTCTAAAGGTCTCAGGGAAACAATATTTTCTGTTTATTCTCCATTGTCTACAGACAATAACAAATTGTCTGTGTACTTTATCTCTGAGAACCAGTTTTGCTCAAAATTCTTTCTTAAAGTGTCAAACATTCTATTTTCTGAAATAATGAATTGCTACCAAAAAGTGTCTTATAATAAGCCAGTTTTCTTTTCATTATGCATCACTTGCTCTTTTTACTTAGATCAAGGATTGACAAACAGTGGTCCCCAGGTAAAATCCAGCCCACTGTCTGTTTAGCACACTGCCTAAAAATATTTACTATCTGGCCCTGCATGGAAAAAATTTCACAACTCTTTTTCTGGATTCCCAAGAGTTTTATTTTTTGTGTATGATTAAATCCCAATAATTTTTATAAGAATATATTTTTATTAGCCATTCTTTTAGAAATATGACAAGCTACGTAAATAATTAATTTAATGCTTTTTCAATTCAGGAAAGTTTGCTTGAAATAAAGTTCTTAGTATTTGTTTGGTTCCCTTACACTGATTTTCTTCTTCATAGTTTCTTAATATTGGAATGCTGACTATTCTTTACTAATCTTCAATGTTTCTTTTACTTAAATCCTGTTTTTTTTTTCATTTTTTAAAAATTTAAAGAATGTTCCTGCTTTTCTCCATTTCTGATATGAAATTATCTGTTGCATATAAACACACTCAAGTTTATTGCAGTTTAGACTTCTACTCTGAATTTATTTTTTTCTTTTAATGTTTTCCAAAATTTTGTGATCTCATTTCTGAGTTTCCTCATTCTGCTTTTTTCATACAATTCATTTTTTTTTGCTCATTTACACATTTGAATAGATTATAGTTTCATAATTTGATCTCTTTTGTGTACATATCTTACTGGTATGTTTTTATTTTCTGTAGGTATGCCATTCAGCTATTATTTATACTACACCTCTGTTTTCTCTTCTTTGCTCATAAAAATATTGCATGGAATTTGGTTTTCATAATTTTCCATAGCTAAATTTTATATAAAATCTAGTTTCCCAAAATTTTAGAAGATATATTTCAAGATAAATGTTCTGGTTTCATAGATCTTCCTCTTTTATTGTCATCTATAGTATGAACAAATATAGAGGCTTTCTGTGAGATTTTTTGGCTCTGTTTCTATCCCTTATATTTAGTTGTATCATCTTTTTTTTCTTTTTTGTCCTATTAATATAGTTTTGATTCCATGTCCAGATGTTTCTTCTAAATGTGTGGCCCTGATTGAAATTGCTCTTTGGATCACTAGTTTTGTGTGTAAACTTGAACTAGACTATTCAAATCTCTTCTGACCTTATGGCCAGCCCCTTACTCTCATGCAGTTAATTGGGACAAAACCTTTCAGATGCTATTCTCAAATTAGCCTTCAGTGTTTTCTAGTGAATACCTGTTACTTATATAAATATTTTCTCTGTTCTTAGGTCCATCAGACACCATTGCTTTCCCCTGCTCCTCCCAGAGATATATTGATACTGTAAATGTCTCATGCCTGTTGGTAATTTGTCCCATTCATTTGTTTTTTAGTGTTGTTGAAGATTCCTTCTTGCCTAGGATTTTTGCAAATGTCACCCATGTAATTCTTGGTTTTGGTATCCAGTTATTTTGTGTATCTTCATTATAAGATGCATATGCAAAAACTATATTACCACCATGATGGTCCCAGTATTTTTATAAACATCTCTATATCAACATTTTTGCCCTGTGTCTATTGCTACAAAATACTAAATTGAAAGGAATCTGTTAATGTCAATCCAGCCTACTCACTGGCTAGACAAAATTAAAACTCTTTACTATGTCTTTTGTGTAGACATCATCAAAAATATCCTTTTCTCATTCTCAGATCAATTTAGGGAAATTAAGAGCATCATCTATTTTAATATAGATAAACAAAGACAAAATTAAATAATACAGAATAGTTATTAAGCTAAAGAAAAATCGGATATACTTGGGTACTTGTTTTTAACACATAGAAGAAGACACAAATATCATAAGAGTAAGATTTCTATTGTATATTTAATTTATTTTCATTGGGCTTGTTAGAAGGCTCTGCACTGGGTGATCATGAAATAACTGCTATTCTATTATGATTTTGGAAAAGTTTTGGATTTGGGGTCATTCATTTATATTGGATTAAATAATTCCATATTTTTCTGTATATTTTTTTTGTTTACAGTTTATATAAAAAGTCTGGTTCTAAATATGACATTTTTGCCTTCCTAATTTACTAAAAATTTAAAAGATGAACTGGTTGTTGAAATGAGATTTCTTTTATTCTTAACGTCCAAAATGATACATATTTCTCACCCTTATATTTATTGTATCAATAACCAATTCACAATTATAGGTACTACATAATTGTAAAAGAAAAATAGAAATAGAATTTTCAGTCATTCATGGAGCATTCATAACCTCTTCACTTTTCTCACATTTTCTAATTAGATCTGAACACCATTCTCATAAATAAGGATTAATAAGAATATAGAAACATGATTTCCCTACTTAAATATATAAAAGCCACCAGTGATATAATTTATGGAATACCTACAATTTGTATAAATTTGCTCACACTATGTATTTGTTCCTTTTTAAATGTCTGATAAGTCTTCTAATGGTTACTTAATTGCATTATAAATGTTTCTTAATTAAAAATGCTTTTGACAAATAATAAAGTAACAACTGTTAATATTAAGCAATAGTCACTTTTAACAAAGTTTTTATTTGTTTCCTTTCTCTAATTTTATTCTTTAAATCATGGGTCAGCAAACCATAACCTGTAGGCCAAAATCCAGCCAACCACCTGCTAGTGTACAGCTCACAAGCTAATAAGAATCTTTATATTTTTTAATAATTAAAAAATTGAAAGAAGGATAATATTTCATTACATTTTAAAAGTATAAATGTCTATATTTTATTGTTTATAAAAATTTTGTGGAATAAAGTTTTCTTGGAAGAGGGTCACAATTAATCATTTACATATTGCCAGTGTTTTACTGTGCCACAACACTTGAGTCTAATAGTTGTGAAAGAGATGTGTGACCCTCAAAGCCAAATATATTTACTCATGGACCCTTTACAAAAGAAGTTTCCTTTACCCTGTTTTGATTTATTCTGCCTTATGAAAATAAAGAGGGTATAGGAATTACTAGACTCATCAATAGCAAACACTAAAGCACTAAAATAGGTTTTAAGTTGGAACAAAAACTTTTCAAAAGAAAAGTTTTCATTGGATTTCTTGTTTAGTGCTAGTGAACACAATTTGTTCAGCTGTGTTGAATTGCTATAAGGTGAATGTGACTTTGCTCATAGTTGATTGAGTAACCCAGACCACTGAGCTGGAACTAGACAAAGAAAATATCAAGTACTTTTTAAATTGAAGATTTTTGTTTCTTCTTTTTAATGCCAAAGAAAGGCAGAAAAAAATAAGAATTTTATAAATAATGTTTAATAAAACAAAATATTAAACCATAATATTAAGAAATACATCATAATTCTCAATTAGAGCCATGTCTATTGTTCTGCTCTTCTTGAGATGATACATTATATACTCCCTTTGGCACATGGCCATAAGATTTATAAATATGCTGAAGAATATAAAAGACAATTCTGAAAAGAAAAATGAGTCAGAAGAAGACTTGATGTAGTTGGAGGTTGAGAGGGAGTTCAAGATAGCTGAGTAGGTGTAGCTAGAATGTGCCACCTCCACAGAAAGGAAACAAGTAGATATTCACATTTAAAACAGATCATATAAAGGACAACTCAGGAATTCAACACAGAAGTGACAGGAAGCACTGAAAATAAACAATCTCAGGTAGGAAGAGGTGGGAGCTGGAGAAACTCCTGCATGTAGGGAAATGGAAAATGAGAGACCTGAGGACTCCACATTCCCGCCATGGAGTTTTTTTTTTTTTTTTTTTTTTTTTTTTTTTTGTTGAGACAGAGTCTCACTTTGTTGCCCAGGCTAGAGTGAGTGCCGTGGCGTCAGCTTAGCTCACAGCAACCTCAGACTCCTCGGCTTAAGCGATCCTACTGCCTCAGCCTCCCAAGTAGCTGGGACTACAGGCATGCGCCACTATGCCCGGCTAATTTTTTTATATAGATTTTTAGTTGTCCATATAATGTCTTTCTATTTTTTAGTAGAGACGGGGTCTCGCTCAGGCTGGTCTCGAACTCCTGACCTTGAGCGATCCACCCGCCTCGGCCTCCCAGAGTGCTAGGATTACAGGCGTGAGCCACCGCGCCCGGCCCCGCCATGGAGTTTTATAATCCTAGCTACAGGAGAGCTCTTCAATCAAATGAGCCTCAAGAGTAATGTAGGGAGCTGCCTAGAGATTGCACAGAGGCATTGTTGCAGAGAGGGAACTAATGCTGATTCTCACAGGCTTCTGAGCCCTGAGCAGCTGTAGCTTGGTATCGTTCTGAGAACCACACCCCCAAAGAATGGCATCCTTTCCTGGAGCCACCACCACCACTGTTGCCACTGGACCAAGGAGCAATAGGGGAGGCCAGACACCTTCACATACCTGAGGAAAAAGTCCCACCACTGCTGCTATGGCCTGCTATGAGATTAGGTGCAAGCAAAGTCTATTCTCTACAACTGCCTACTAAGACGGGTGCCACCCTCTGAGGTGGCAGGCCTGTAACAGGCACCATTCAGAGAGTCCAGCCTCCAAATGTCAATATCCTTCCCTGCGGTTGGGCTGGTGCTGACACCAGGCCAAGAAGGGAGAAGTGAGGCTGGACACTTTCATGTACCTTAAGCATAAATACCACCTCTGCTACTGTGGTCTCTTGTGGGACTGAAGCACCTGCCTACCCTGATCTCATGGCAATTGGTCCCCAAACACATCCTCCCCAGTTGTATGCCCATGGTGCATCTGTCACTGCCCACACTTTAGTATTCTGCCAATGGCCTGATGACCATCCCTTCCCTGCCTGGTATAGCCAGCACCTAAATACACTATGAGGGGGCCTGAGGACATGTCCATCAGCCTGGTCACATCCCCCCAGTACTCAAGCATGCTATTTAGAGCCTGGGAATTGCCAAAATGAGTCTATCACCATTGACACCTGAACTGTCCTACTGGGATCTCAGGTTGGGCTGACTTGACCTGGTGATACCACCACAGTTGGCATACCCCTGCACATTGCCACCAGTGGGCCATGGACTTGGCTCACCAAAAGTGTCACAACCACTGTCAATACCCGCAGGGACTGCTTGGATTCTGATGGATGGCTCTATCACCACTACCGGCATCACCCACTTCACATCTGCTGCCCAGGTACCTGATAATCTGCCCTCATGCCTGGCCCACCATTACCACTACTGACACCTAGGCAAGACACCTAGATGCCCAAGAATTAACCCACCTGGACCCATTTATTCTGGTGCCAAAGTACACTGCCATGCGGTCCAAGGACAGGCATACTCAGCTCACTGCTGCCACCACTGGGACAAGAAGACTGGCCTATTAGTCCCCAGAAAAATTTCACCAGCACCTCCACTAATAACTACACCCTAAGCAACTAAGAAATTCAGATACCATGTAGCTGTGTACAGCTGAATAAATTATACAAAGATTACACTATTGCATGCACCCAAAATCAAAGCCAAAGCCCTCTACCCAACCAACACCATATATACATCTTCAGAAAAAAGTGCTCCTCTATGAAAGCAAATTAAAAAAAATTAGAAGAAGCAATTGTTAGGCCAGATGTGTAAATATCAACATAAGGACACAGGAACCATGAAGAAGCAAGAAAATATGACACATCCAAAGGAATACAATAATTCTCCAGGAACAAATCCCAAGTAAAAAGAAATTCAGAAAATCCTGGATAAGGAATTCAAAATACTGATGTTAAAGAACCTCATTGAGGTATTAAAGAACTCTGTAAAACGATACAGAGAAATCAGAAAAACAAGATATTAATGAGAAATTTAACAAGGAGATGGATATTTTTTAAAAAGAACCAAACAGAAATTGTGAAATTAAAGAATTCATTAAAAGAAATATAAAATACATTCAAAAGCTTCAATAGACTGTATCAAGCAGAAGAAAGAATCTCAGAACTTGAAGATAGGACTTTAGAAATAACTCAGTCAGAAAAAAGACTAAAAAAGAATAAGCAAAACATTTGGGACAACATAAAGCAACCAAATATTCAAATTATCAGTGTCCCTGAGGGTAAAGAGAGAATGAAATAATTAGAAAACCTATATAATGAAATATTAGATGAAAACTTCATAGTCTAGCAAGAGATCTACATAACTAGATACAGGGAGGTCCGAGATCCCCAAAGAAATGTTAATATAAAGCAAAAAGGTCTTCTCCATGGCACATTATAGTAAAACTGTCTAAAGGCAAAACAAAAGAGAGAATACTAAATACAGCAAGAGAAAATCATCTAGTCACTTGTAAAGGAAACTCTATCAGGCTAACAGCAGATTTCTCAGAATAAACCCTATAGGACAGGAGAAAAGAGAACGGCATGGTCAAAGTGCTGAAAGAAAGAAAAACTGCCACCCAAGAATACTGTATCCAGTAAAATTTATCCTTCATAAATGAAGGAGGACTAAAAACTTTCTTAGATAAGCAAATACTGAGGGAATTTATCACCACTAGTCTGGCCCTACAAGAAATGCTCAAAGGAGTCTTAAATTTGGAAGTAAAAGGATGACATTTACCATCATGAAAACACTCAAGAGTATAAAACTCATTGGTAAACCAAACACACAAAGGAAGAGAAAAGACTCAAATGGCACCACTACAGTAAAATACCAAACCATGATGACAAACAAGAAGAGAAAAAGAACAAAGAATATACAAAATAAATAGCAAATAATGAGCAATATGAAAGTAATGAAACCTCACGTATCAATATAATAATCTTCAATGAAAATGAATTAAATTTTCCACTTAAAAGATATAGAATGGATGAAGGGATAAAGAAACATGATTCAAATTTATGCTGTCTACAAGAAATGCACTTTACCTGTAAAGACACATACACATTCAAAGTAAAGAGATGGAAAAGGATATTCCATGCAAATGTAAACCAAAAGAAAGGAATAGCTATACTTATAGCTGATAAAACAGATTTTTAAGTCATAAAGAGCAAAAAAGACAAAAAAAGTTGACTATATAATGAAAAAATATATCAATCCAGCAAGAAGATATAACATTTTTAAATATATATGCACCAAATACTTGAACAAAATGATTCATAAACAAAATAATAATAGATCTTGGCCGGGCGCGGTGGCTCACACCTGTAATCCTAGCACTCTGGGAGGCCGAGGTGGGCGGATCGTTTGAGCTCAGGAGTTCGAGACCAGCCTGAGCAAGAGCGAGACCCCACCTCTACTAAAAATAGAAAGAAATTATATGGACAGCTAAAAATATATATAGAAAAAAAAATTAGCCGGGCATGGTGGCGCATGCCTGTAGTCCCAGCTACTCGGGAGGCTGAGACAGGAGGATCGCTTGAGCTCAGGAGTTTGAGGTTGCTGTGAGCTAGGCTGACGCCACGGCACTCACTCTAGCCTGGGCAACAGAGTGAGACTCTGTCTCAAAAAAAAAAAAAAAAAAAGAAAAGAAAAGAAAAGAAAAGAAAATAATAATAGATCTAAAGAGAAAGATAGACTAATACAATAATAGTGTGGGAGAAATTTCAACACCTCACTCTCAGAAGTAGACAGATCATCTAGACAGAATATGAAGAAAGAAAGATTGGTTTAAACAGGACTCTAGACAAAATGGACCTAGTGAGACATTTACAGAACAATTTATCCAGTGATTTCAGAATTTAAACTCTACTCATCATCACATGGCACATTCTCCAAGATAGACCATATGTTAGGTCCCAAAACAATTCTCAACAAATTTTAAAAAACCAAAATCATATCAACCATCATCTTAGACAACAATGTAATAAAACTTGAAATTAACACCAAGAGGAACTTTGGAAATTATACAAATATATGAAAATTAAGAAAGATGCTCCTGAATGACCACTGGGTCAATGAAGAAATTAAGGAAGTAAAAAAGGTTTCTTGAAACAAATGAAAATGGAAACACAGCATACCAAAACTTGTGGGATACAGTAAAAGCAGTGCGAAGAGGGAATTTTATATCAATAAATGCCTACATTTAAAAAGTAGAAAGATTTAAAATAAAGAACCCAAAGATGTACCACAGGAAACTAGAAAAGCAAGAACAAACCAAACCCAAAGTTAGCAGAAGAAAAAAAAAATCAGAGAAGAACTAAGCAAAATAAAGAATAAAGAACACCACCAAGGATCAATGACACAAAAAGTTGATTCTTCTAAAAGACAAACAAAATTGACAAACATCTAGGTAAACTAACCAAGTAAAAAAGGGAGAAGACCCAACTGAACAAAATCAGAAGGGAAAAAGGAGACAACTGATACCACAGAAATAAAAAGATCATCAGAGAATCTCATGAACAACTATATGATCAAAAACTAGAAAACTTAGAGGAAATGGATAAATTCCTTGAAATACACAACATGCCAAGATTGACTCATGAAGAAACAAGCAAACCTGAGCAGACCAATAATGAATAATGAGATTGAATCTCTAATAAAAATCTCCCAACAAAGGAAAGCTCAGTACCGGATGGGTTCACGGATTCACAGCAAAATTCTACCCAACATACGAAAACAAACTAATACCAATTCTCCTGAAACTATTCCAGAAAATTGAAAAGGAAGGAATATTTCCAAATTATACTAATTCTTCAAGGCCAGCATTACTCTTATACCAAAACTAGACAAGGACACAACAAAAAAAAAAAAAAGAAAAGAAAAGAAAAGAAAAGAAAAGAAAAGAAAACTACAGGCCAATATCCCTGATGAGCACAGATGCAAAAATACTCAACAAGATACTATCAAATAGAATCCCAAAGCACCTCGAAATGATAATACACCACAATCAAGTGGAATTTATACCAGGGATGAAAGGATGGTTCAATATATACAAATCAATAAATGTGATACATCACATCAACAAAATGAAGGACACAAACCACAAGATCATCTCAATGGACACAGAAAAAGCATTTGCTACAATTTAATATTCTTTCATTTAAAAAAACAATAAAATAGGATTAGAAGGAACTTACCTCAAAATAATAAAGACTATCTATGACAAACTCAAAGCTAAATCATACTGAATAGGGAATAGCTGAAAGTCTTTCCTTTAAGATGTGGAAAAAGACAAGAATGCCCACTTTCACCATTCTTTTTTAATATAGTAATGGAAGTCCTAACCAGAGAAGACAGGCAAATAATAATAATAATAATTAAGTCAATTTTAAAAATGGCATCCAAATTAGAAAAGAGGAAGTCAAATATTCTGTCTTCACTAATGATATGATCTTACATATATAAAAACCTAAAGATTCCACCAAGAAACTCTGAGATTTAATAAATAAATTCAGTAAAGTTGGAGGATACAAAAGCAACATATGAAAATCAGTAGCATTTCTGTATACCAATAATAAGTTAGCTGATGAAAAAAAACAAGAAATAAATCCTATTTACAATATTTATCAAAAAATAATACCTAGAAGTAAATTTAACCAAGGAGAGGAAAGATCTCCACCAAGAAAACTACAAAACACTGATGAAAGAAATTGAAGAGGACACAAACAAATGGAAAGACATACCATGCTCATAGGTTGGAAGAATTAATATCATTAAAATTTCCATACTCTCCCAAACAATCTACAGATTTAATGCGATCCCTATCAAAATACCGGTGTCACTTTTCACAGAATTAGAACAAACTATCCTAAAATTCATATGGAACCAAGAAAGCTTAATAGCTAAAGCAATCCTAAACAAAAAGAGCAAAGCTGTAGGTATCACAATATCTCACTTCAAAATATATTACAGAGTTATAATAACCAAAAGAGCATGGTATTGGTATAAAAAAAGACATATAGAAGAGTCGAACAGAATAGAAAGTCCAGAAACAACTTCACATATCTGTAGCCAACTGATTTTCGTTAAAGGTGCCAAGAACATACATTGGGGATGGGACACTCTCTTAAATAAAATCTGCTGGTAAAATTGCATATCCACATGTAGAATAATGAAACTGGACCTCTATCTCTCCCCATATACAAATATCAAATCAAAATGGATTAGAGACTTAAATCTAAGACCTTAAACTATGAAACTACTAAAAAAAAAAAAAAAAAAAAAAATTGAAGAAACATCCCAGGACATTGTTCTGGGAAATTATTTCTTGAGTAATATCTCAAAAGCACAGGACACCAAAGCAAAATTGAAGAACTAGAACTGTATTAAACTAAAAAGTTTCTGCACAGCAAAAGATACAATCAACAGAGTGAAGAGACAACATGTTGAGTGGGAGAAAATATTTTCTATTAATCTGACAAAGGACTAATATGCAGAGTGTAGAAAGAACTCAAACAATTCAAAACTAAAAACACAAATAATCTTATTAAAAAGTTACCTAAGGACATAAGTAGATATTTCTCAAAAGAAGAAATACGAATGGCCAACAGTTAAATGAAAAAATGCAAAACATCACTAATGATCAGAGAAATATAAATCAAAACCACAATGAAATACCATCTTACCACAATTGGAGTGGCTATCATTAATATTAAAAGACAAAAAATAACAGGTGCTGGCAAGGATGAGAAGAAAGGGAAACTCTTACACACTGTTGCTGGATATGTAAATTGGTACAGCCATTATCAAAAACTGTATGGAGATTTCTCAAAAAACTAAAAATAGAACTACCATAGGATCCAGCAGTGCAACAATTGGATATTTACTGAAAGGAAAAGAAATCTATGTAACAAAGGGATACCTGCACTCGCACGTTTATCACAGCACTATTCTTAATAGCAAAGACATGGAATCAATCTAAATGTTCACTGACAGACAAATGCATTAGGAAAATGTGGTATGTAACATCATGGAACACTATCTGGACATAAAAAAATGAAAGCATGTAATATTCAGCAATGTGTATGCAACTGGAGTTTATTATTTTCAGTGAAATAAGCCAGGATCAGAAAGACAGATGCTGTATGTTCTCACTTATATGTCAGAACAAAACCATTAATCTCATGGAGACAAAGAATAGAATGATAGATACCAGAGACTTATAAGGGTGTATGGGTATGAGGAGGAGGATAAAAAGAGGTTGGTTAGTGAGTACAAACAGACAGTTAGATAGAACAAATAAGTCCCAATATTCAGTAGCAGAGTATGTGACTATATTTAGCAATATTATATTATCTATTTCAATGTAGCCAGAAGTCTTCATATGTTACGCACACATAGAACTGATAAATATTCAAGGTGATGGATACCCCAAATATCCTGATTTGATAATTACGCATTCTATGCATGTAACAAGTACTCATCTGTACCCCATAAATATGTAAAATATGTCATACCAATAAAAACATAGTTGGTGGTTATAAGTGTGTGGCAGGGTAGAACTGTTCCTATAATATGGCTTTGGTAATGGATTTCAGTAGCTTCTTCTTCATGCTAATGTCTTGCTGGATAATCATCTGTGGTTTCATTGCACTCCTCACAGCATGAAAGCAAAAGGTAGTGCATGGATAGCTACGCCTAGTGTGAATCTCCTCATATTGGTGGAGTGATAAAAGATAAAGCATGTGGGAGTCTTTTCTCTTTTTTTTTTTTTTTTTTTTTTTTTTTTTTTGTTGAGACAGAGTCTCACTTTGTTGCCCAGGCTAGAGTGAGTGCCGTGGCGTTAGTTTAGCTCACAGCAACCTCAGACTCCTCGGCTTAAGCGATCCTACTGCCTCAGCCTCCCGAGTAGCTGGGACTACAGGCATGCGCCACTATGCCCGGCTAATTTTTTCTATATAGATTTTTAGTTGTCCATATAATGTCTTTCTATTTTTAGTAGAGACGGGGTCTCGCTCAGGCTGGTCTCGAACTCCTGACCTTGAGCGATCCACCCGCCTCGGCCTCCCAGAGTGCTAGGATTACAGGCGTGAGCCACCGCGCCCGGCCGGGAGTCTTTTCTCTTCTACTTAATAGTGTTGTGACTCTGGGCAATTTGTTATTTGAGTTTTGTGCTCCACATCTTTAGAATGTAAAAAAAACACACAGCAGGATTGAGAAATGAGAGTTACATCTAATATACCTGGCAGGTAATATTGTTTCTATTATATTTGATGTACATGAAATGAAACAGAATAAAAACCTATATCTTCATCTACATATAAGAAAGTTTTATCACATTGTGGTGTCACATTGCAGTGAGAAATAACATTTTCTTACTGACTTTGCCATAAATAAATATCTATGTAACATAAAAATGAACTCAAATTGTTAAGTCAGATTTCCTGTGTTAAAATCCTCCTGCAACACTTTCTAAATCTTAGAATTTGGATAGGTTCCTTCCTACAGCTGAGCTTCATTTTTTTTTTTCAACTATAAAACTAGGAAACTATTACCTAATACATGCATTTGTTGAGAGAGTTAGATAAAATACTATGTGGAAAATGCAGTAAGTGCTCCATAAATGTGAGATATATTGATGTAAAAGTATATATTTTAAATGTTTTAAAACATTTAAAAACCTTGTTAGACAAAGTTATGTTTAAGTATTTGATCAGTGTGCTAGCATTCCACTAGCCTTTTGTTTGTATTAGGCAAAGTTTCTTTGTAAATAAACTTCCTATTATAAAATTAATAAAATCTCAACAAAGATAAAAAACAGATATCATACTTACCACAATACATACACACATACACAGTAAATTAAAATAAGGAATAATTTTAAAAATTAGCAATTAAAAATAGCCTTATGCCTAGGAAGAGACACTAATATTTGTATAATATTTGGAACAACAAAGTAATTATAATGAAGTCAAAATATATTCACACGTACAACAAAAATAAAACTTGAAAAATGCAGCTAAACAATAATTCAGACAATATTGAATAGATTATATACGTTAAAATAATCAATAGTTCTTCTATATTAAGTCTTCAGTAGAATTTATCAATATTCCCACACTGAAGACTTGGTTACGGATTTAATTGCACTGGGGTCGGTGGTGATGGTAGATGCAGGGAACCAGCACATCTGAGCAGTGCAAATGAGTGGGCTACTGGACACTTCCGCGTTATTTCACATTTTCTTGACCTCGTCTGATTGAGGCCTTATCTGATTCCAGTCTCAGTGTTTGAAAACAGCACTATGCAAATATCGTCCCATTTGGTGCTTACATTGCCTCACTTCAAATATGTGCCATGCATTTTTGCTTCTATCTTTAGGGATTTTATAATCCTAGACATGTGGATACCTGCTGGAGCCCACTCATTACTGGTCATATGCTTAACATGGAACTAAGGGGAGTTAATCCCACCCCCGTTACCCCAAGGAAATCCTTAAACAATGAAAGTTAAGACAAATAGACAAATGCTTTTCCCTTGCATTCCTTAAACAATTCTATAATGTATTTCGTAAGGTTACTTACACATCACCAGTGGGATTGAACTCCCTTTACCCACAGTGGTGGCCAACTTTATTATAATCCTCTATTTGCTAATAGGAAATAGACTATTTCTTAATTCTCTTTTCCTCCTTTCTTATTTCACTCTTCCTAGTTAATCATGCATACTACCTGTCATTTATCTCCAAATAAATTCTCTTTAGGTGAGCACTTTCCTCAAGCTCTGATTTTGTGGAACCCAGACACAGTTCACAGTATACGGCTATTTTATCCAGGGCTGTGCTAATATTGGGGATGCAATTGTTGCATAAAAACAACTCTGTCTTCATCCCTTGATATGTGTTATCTAGTTTTGATACTGTCTCTTAACTTTTATCAAGTATAAATAAAAGTCTCAATAATTATTTCAGTTAAAACATGATCCAGCTGTGTTTCATACATAAATCTATTTATTTTTTCCACATAAAAGTTATTTTCCTTTTTAAGAAATGCTTTATATACTTCATTATATTTAAATATTAAATTTTGTTTCTAATTTTTGTCATGTTTAACTAGATTCTACTTCCTGTACTTCAAATCAGAGGGAAAAACTATACTAATGACATTCTATTCTTTATTTTATGGTTTTTAAAAAATTTCTCCCAATCCTCTCATACAAGACTTACCTTTTCTTCTCCCTTTGGGCCCTTAAAATTCTCATTGATGTGTTTTCTCATAAGCAACACCCAAACTGATAATAATATTGGCCATCCATGGCAAATAAAATATGAAAGTTGAGTTTTCCTTTATTTTCTTTTGGAGAATGTTCAGCTAAACTACATTTACAAATACTTTCTCCTTGTAAAACAAAATTAAAATTGATTTTCTCTTTTAGGCAATAGTTAGGAATGTTTTATAGTTACATTTTCTAATGCAAAATACTTCTTCATACGTATTTTACCAGGACTTTAGCCACAACTGCAAACACATGTAAAAATCAGTCTCTCAAATGTTCACAAAGGTTATATGACACTTTGCCTTTAATACAGAGTTTAATATTCATTCACATAGGCCCTCCCATGTGAATCCAGTAAAAAAAAACAAACAAAAAAACAAAAACAGAAACATATATTTCAATACAAAGTGTAGCTTAACAAAGCAAGTAAACTACAATAACATATAGTTATCATTAACATTTGCGACTTCGTACACACAGTCTTAATATATCAGAATTTGCTATTGTTGGGCAGACACTGAATATGTTTCCTGTGTAGAATGCTATCTTTCTACTTATTCAATTGGCATATACCTATGCATCACTCTGTCTTAACTCGGAGACTGGAAAGCCTTCCTTAACTTTCTCAGCAGGTTCAGTGTTTTGTTTAGTTTTTCTTTTGGACATGTTTCCGTTGAAGTTTGTAAATAGTTCCATCGTAGCAGTTCTCATAGGCTGTATCCTAAAATATCTAAGGTGTTTTTTAATTTTATTTCCCCTACATGCAGTCCAGCTTTGGTTCACATGCTCAGTATCTCTTGCTTCAACTATCTCAAGTCCTTATCTCCTTCCATATCACCAGAATTATTTCTGTGACACAAATATATATCAGTACCTGCACCACTATGCTCGCCTAAAGTCCTTAGGAAGTGAGAAGATGTTTAGAACAGTCAGAAGAACTGGATTAAGTTATTTTCTCAGTATTTAGTAGTTTCAAAGCTTTGTTATTCTAAGCATACTTAAAATCTCCGAATGGAGATATTTACCTTGAAATATTTACCTTGTCATTGCATTTATGAAGATTAAATGAAATGACATTTATTAAGAGATTGGCATACTGTCTGAAACATTTTGGGCAGTGAAATAATAGGTTTTGTCATTATTTATTGTCTTCTTTTACTTGTAAAGTCCAAACTCATTATCATGTATAGCAGGCACTAGGCAGTGTTGCCACTACCTGCCTGCTCAGTATCATTTTCTACCGCTAACCCTTTATTACCTACATCCCAGCAATTGTGAGTTTTTATAGTTTCCTAATAATTATGGTGCTAGATGCTTCAATTTTTTTTTTGTTCAAATATACCCACATGAATTAAAGGCCATGGATTTACAAAGCTCAATTTAAAAATCAATTCCTCAGTGAAGTCTTCCTTTGAAAATTTCCAGTATTCTCCCATTATAGTTTACCTTACTGTTTCTTTTTTCTCTCACTACACCCTCTAAAATATTTTATATAAACATAACAGTGTGTGGCAATTATTTTTGTGTAAATGTTTCTTCTCTTAATATGAGAACTCAATGGTGGTTTAGGCATTATTTTAAACTCCTTTTAATTCATAAGGACTAGAACACTGCCTGAGGTATAAGGGATGTCAACTAAACTGGATCATGATAAATAGATTTGCATGTATGATAACATTCTGGTCAATATTAAGAAAAATATTAATATTAACAAAACACTGAGATTGAAAATGCTTTTCCCATCAAGCAACTTTCAGGTTTCTCTATTTTAATTCCCAAAATTAGTAGGACCAGCTATGAATGTCAGAGCTGAATCAAAGCCATTGCTACACTAATGTATCGATAGGCACTTGGGTTGTTCCCACATCTTCGCATAACATTCATCAGGTGCCAGGCAGGTGGGAGAGGGGAGGAGGGATGGATATATACACACCTAATGGGTGCAATACACACCATCTGGGGGACGGACATGCTTGAAGCTCTGATGTGGATGGAACAAAGACAATACATGTAACCTAAACATTTGTATCCCAGTAATATGCTGAGATTAAAAAAAAGTTAAAAAAAAAGAAATTGAGTATTTGAATTTAGAAATGTATTTTCCCATAAAAACTTGATTTAAGTAATAATTCACATCTGAGGTGTGGCCACTAACAGAATCCATAATGCAAATTAAAAATAAAACATTTCAAAACAAAAAGGCAGTTTGAAAAAAAAGCCATTGCTACAAAAGAGAGTTCCTCACCAGATGAAGATAAGGGCTAAAACAAGAAAGGTAGCCTGTCTTTATGTGAAGAGGACAGGTTGGTTGGATGATGAAGATGGAGAGTCATGGAGTTTCATGTTACAATGATAGTAAGGCACAATTCATAATTCCAAAAATGTGGAAACAACTCAAGTGCCCATCAATACATGAGTGGATTAATGAAATGTGTCATATGTATACCATGGAGTATTACTCAGCTACAAGAAACAATGGGGATATAGAATCTCTTATGTTCTCCTGGATAGAGCTGGAACCCATTCTACTAAGTGAAGTATCCCAAGAATGGAAAAATAAGCACCACATATACTCACCATCAAATTGGTTTCACTGATCATCACCTAAGAGCGTATTCAGGAATAACATTAACCGGGTGTCTGGCAGATGTGGGGTTGGGGGAGAGGACGGGTGTATACATACATAATGAGTGTGATGCACACTGTCTAGGGGATGGACACACGTTTGAAGCTCTGACTCGGGTGGGGAGGAAGGGCAATATACGTAACTTAAACTTTTGTACCGCCACAATATGCTGAAATAACAAAATACATAAATAAATAAATATATTATAAAAGAAAAAAAAAGATAGTAAGGGACAAAAAAGTCAATTTTGCACCTGTTCTTAATGAACATATGGGTCATGTGAATAAAACTGTGGCATAGGGGTTAGCTTAGGAAGGAGATAACTACTGTAAAATATGCTCCCTTTATAAACAAACACCTATTATTAACTATCGATGGGCTCTTTGGGTCGGTAGGTCAGAAAAAAAGACCACTTGGAGAAAAATGTTTAGCACATCCGTTACTAATGCTGAAGTACAAAGAAGAGTTTGAGAGAGTCACAGAAACATGTGTTATGTAATAATATTATTAATAAACTGAAACACATTCCAGTGGAGAAAAATGGGGGCGTTGTAAATGCCAAATCGTAAAGCAAAAGAGATCATTTTAAATTTGTTTTATCTTACTTTGTCCAAGTCCCTTAAAATAAAGAAGTCTTTGAATTGCTACAAATCTAACAAATTATTAGACCTTGGTGACATAGAAATGTGTCCAGGCTGGTTATTTGACAGCACGATAAAAGCACTTTCCCAGAAAAGGAAAAACTTAAAAGAACTCTGTGCCACCACATCTGACAGTATGAAATACTTTACACATTTTAACCATGGGAGAAAAACACCCTTTCAGGATCATTTGTCAAATGCTTAAAAGCAAAACAAATTAAAGGTGTGGGGTTGTAGTAAAGTATAGTCATAAGAACTCCTTTAATAAATGTTTAAGAAATCACTCCATATTTTTCACAAAACAGAAATTAACCAAAGTCTTAAGAGAAAGTTAATTAAGAAAAAGGGCAATTATTTCATCAATGGAATAAAAAGAATCAAGAAATAGTCTGTATCATTTTGTGTTTGACAAAGCAAAAAACAATTGGCAACCCTATTTGAACATTCTCAAATTCACTGGTGAGTCACTAAACAGCTTAATACAGGGCACTGAAGGAAACTATGCATAATTACAACATTTATTTTCTGTAATTCTTTCATCAAGAATACATGATTTTTGGATTTGTAAATAGCAACTATTATACTTTGCATAAATTATAGTTTCCATGAGTGTATTCAGGGGGGTAAAATATTTGTACACATTTTATTTGCTTTGAAATGAGTTATATTTGGAAGAAATCTGGGGAAAATATGTTTACAAAACATGGTTTATCAATTCAAACTAAATAAGCACTATACTCCCCCAAATGTTAAGCTATCTGTGATAGCATGTGATAGCAGGTCCATCTTCAAGAAAGACGTTAAGCCCAGCTGTGATAGCTGGGTCTTTGCTTCCTCAGGGTTTACATCAGTTTTCAAGCAGATGCCATGTTATTCTTGAGTCGTACTCCCAGCCAATGAATCAGCAGTTGTTAGGAGTGGAAAGGCCACTATTCTCACTGCTGATGCCCCAATACCCAGGTAAGCCCCAGTAAAGAACTCCTCTAATAGGCGATCTTTTCTCCAGAGCTCAGCATTAGCTGGTGGAGACTTCTCTCAGATCTGGACTACAACTTTATTGCTCCCCTACCCAATCCCAATTTGCTCCTTTTTCCTCCTGTGTAACTATTTTGTACTCCTAATTGTATGTCAGCATCTGATTATCAGAGAACCCCAAATGGCATATGTTGTACCAAGAATAGTCTGAGGAAGCAGATAACAAGAAGAGGTTTGGTCCAGGTGTGGTGGCTCACGCCTGTAATCCTAGCACTCTGGGAGGCCCAGGTGGGCGGATGGTTTGAGCTCAGGAGTTCGAGACCAGCCTGAGCAAGAGCGAGACCCTGTCTCTACTAAAAATAGAAAGAAATTATATGGACAGCTAAAAATATATAGAGAAAAAATTAGCCGGGCATGGTGGTGCATGCCTGTAGTCCCAGCTACTCGGGAGGCTGAGACAGGAGGATCCCTTGAGCCCAGGAGTTTGAGGTTGCTGGGAGCTAGACTGACGCCACGGCACTCACTCTAGCCTGGGCAACAGAGTGAGACTCTGTCTCAAAAAAAAATTAATTAATTTAAAAAAAAAAAAAAAAAGAAGAAGAAGAGGTTTGGAATCTGGGTGACTGACAGCCCTGTTAGTACTAAGGACCCAATTCTGCTGGTAGGTAGTGTGCAGGCAGCTCCTGGTACAAAGTAACAGCTAATTGTTAAAATTGTAATGGATATAAGGTGGTGTGGCATGTCAGTAAAGGGAAAAGCATTGGTCCCACTGATAATCTAGGGATTTGAAATGTACAGAGGAAATAAATTAAGGACCATGAAATTTAATGCTTGTACTAAGTTGCACTGAACCCCAAAGAAAGATAATGAATATCTTGACTGTAACTCTTTTGGATAAATACCCAGAAGTGAAATTACTGGGTTATATGGTAGTTTTATTTTTAATTTTTGAAGCACTTTCATACTGTTTTACATAGTAGCTACTCTATTTTGCATTCTCACCAACAGCATACAAAAGTTCCAATTTCTCCACATCCTCACCAACACTTGTTGTCTTTTTAAAAATATATATATCATAGCCATTCTAACAGGTTTGAGATGATATTTCATTATAGTTTTGATTTGCATTTCCCTGTAATGCATCTTTGATCTGCTTTAGTAAAGTCACCAAATCTGGCCAGCAATTACAACTGGTGATACCTCTTTATTACTTTCATAATAGACCACCATAATTTGCTGTAATTTGTCAGTATCCATGTGTCTTTATCAAGAGCCAGAATGGTCAATTAGATGAGAGTAAGATTGAGACAACCAATTCTATATCATTTAAGTCCCATGGATGGCATCACTAATCTCTACCCTTCCACTTGAGATGCAATACTGTTTCTGATTGCTGTTTTGCATGGGGTAGGGAATGCAATTTCAGGGGTTTTCACTTTACCTTCTTACCATCATGACTTTTACTCCATAGGCTAGCAAAGTAATGTGATATTTATATCAGCAGCTAAATTATCCTTACGGAATATATACTCAGACTGGGAAAATAAATATAGGATGGATCTGTGGGAACACTTTGTAATCACTGTTAGACTTACTTGGGCTAGGACTCCATTTACTACCTGGTCTTTATACATTCCCACTCCAGCAGGAGAACTAGGGTGACACCATATCCATTATCTCTCAAAGTATCTGTTTATTTCTCTAGTTTTACAGAGAGTTTCTTTGGGGAAAAGTCCACAGGACTCATTGAGGAAGAATTAGGGGGATAGTATTGCAGGGTGTTTCATCAGAGTCCTGTTCTTTATGTAATTGAGTCTTACATTTTGAAGAACTGGCTACCAATGATCAAGATTTTACAATGCTACTGCTGAGCTCATCCTTCTGTTCACCAGATGTTGACCTTTTCTGGTTATGTAAGTCTAGCAAAATCCTCATTGGTAGCAATTTCCTATTGCCTTTGGAATACTGTGGCCTATCAGCCATTGTCATAGACCTTTGCGCATGAATTCTTTTGTTCACTATTTCAGCTAAGTTGCCCTTTATGAGAAGTATGTCTGCATTTCCTTTGTAGGTGTTGCTGTGTGGCCTCTACCACTCTGGAATCCCATCACCTCTCATTACACTAGAGAGCTCAGCTCCCTTAAAATCTCTCCTATTGTCAATCCTGATCTACAGTGGATTGCCATCACCGTCTCAACTATTTTCCTTTCCCCATACCCTACTAGCCTATTTTTTATTACATTCATGAATGGAATGTCTTCATCCTCCAAGGAAAGGAAATCAGCTAGTGGGTTAATTTATGACATGACACACACTGAAAAGACATGCACACACTCAAAAAGCAGTTGCATATACAAATTTGAAGCTCATACAAAAATATTGGTATTCACTTCATCCTCCGTTGTAACTAAGCTACTCTCAAAATTAAGGTCCTATGTGTAAATTCAGGCCAGTCTGTCCTCAACCATAAAAGACTCTCTTTTCGAAAGCCTCCATAGATGTCTTCTGCCTTTCACGTCATGCCTTAAATTGGTAACTGGCTAACTTAAGCCTGTCATTTCCTTTCTTCAGTATTTGTATTACATTGAGCAAACACTTCCGCTATCTTTCAAGTTACTATCATTGCTACATATCTCAAAACTAGACCTAATGCATAACCCAATATAGCCCTTTCCATTTGTATCCCATCCCAAATCCTCCCTCTATGACAATCTTAGTAATTTTGATGCTACCGCATGCCAGGTATTATCAACTCCCTAATTATCAACAGAAATGGTTTTCATATTTCCATTTTAAAATCTTATCCTGGAGATCTGTTTTCCAGTACCACTATAATAATGATTGTATTAAAAAGAGTTATTCCAGATGCAGACATGTGGATGAGAATCCAAGTGAATTTAGATCAGTGGGAAAATGACGTAGATCAGGGAAGGAAGACGTGGATTTCTTATAAGCTAGTTATCACTGTGAACTAGAAATTATTTCCACTGGCTTCCTGGTATAACTAGTGAAGACACACACAAGGGATGACAGTGCTGGAATATTTAAGCATGTGATTCTGTGAGTCAATGTAGAGGGCTCCTTCTTAGGGGTCATTTATTTCTAGCACATTCAGCCTGTCACACAAGCAGAATTATAGACTCAAACAGCCACAGAAAGCTCTCAGATAGAAAAGGAGGTGCTAGCATTAGAAGTTGAGTTGGTGGCCTGAGCTTATGGGAAGGACCAGGGGATAAGGAAGGAGCTCAAACAGAATTAGCTATTTAGTACTTTACATTTTATTTTCCATTTAAACCTAACAAGACCTTAGGAGATAGATATTTCTATGATCTTTCTTTAAAAGAGGAGAAACTGAAATAGATTAAATGACTTTCCCCAAACCAATTAGTAAATTGTGGAGGTGTAATTAAAAAGCTACAAATTTCATGATAAATTTCTGCACTTAATTTCTGTAGATTTTCATGATGTAAAAGAATTGTCTCTAGTAATTATAAATTAAAGATATATAATAGAGAGCAAAGAATAAATGTTAAGGTATATTTTTATTAATGTGATCAGACTTAGCTTTTGAATAATGTGTTAATTTAACCCCTAAGACCAATATAAATGATTTATTTTGCTTCCTTTTTTGTTATTTGAGTGTTCCTTTAAACACCAGGCAACCAAGATATACAAGACATTCAATGCTATTCAATACAGACAATTGTCTTCATTTTTAGAGTAATCCCAATGGCAGTATTAGAATATTTAAAATATTTCATTCACAGAAATTACTTTCACAATAATCCTTATGAAAGGATAGTTTTCTTTTGGATGAACAATTTCATACCTCATTAAAAATTTCATACCTCAGAGCAAATCAGTAATTCTGCCACAACTTAAGCATTCTCAATATATGGCCATAATGAATGAGTCAGAAATTGGCAATATTTTTAAGCATCTTAAGTGGGCAAATTGAATGAGTTTTTTTTTTGTTTTTTCTGATTCGGAAGATCCTGATCTAAGAACACCTCTTTATGTTAGATTTGTGTTTAGAACCTCCTTTTACTATTGCTCATTGATTCAATATTGCTTTATTCATTAAAATGCCAATTTTTGAAAATGTCAAATATATATATGACTTCTTCAAGTAGTAATTATACTTGGTCATGAAAAAAATTGTTTATAACCAAGATCATTTTTAGCATCAATTGTTAGTACCCTTGCTTTTTCATCTCATAGTGTCTTTGTTCAAGGAATGGTTTTAATTTTAATTAACTCTGATTCCATTTTCTGAATATCTTGCTATCCTCAGCATCCAAAACCAATTGGATTTATGCCTTAGCATTTCCTCTTAGTGTTGCTCTAGTCTATGCTCTAATTAATATGAGAAAAAAAGCTTTAAAATTTAACCTCTAAATTTATATGGACCAACACTGGCACATTTTTCATTTTTTTATTCATTTTATTAATAGCCAGGTGGCTATTAATTTTTAAAATCATTCTAAGATGCCACTTTGATTCAAAGGAAGGGAACTGGCCTTCATTTTGCCTTTCTAGTCTACCTTTCTTTTAACTGATACTCAAAGTATAATTTTACATCTTTATTTACATATATTCCTTTGCAATGCTTCTAAAACCAATGAGGATCAATTGATTGGTCTAAAAGAATGGAATAATAGAGTCAAATTGTCTTTTCTTGATTGATCCGCATAAAATAGGTCTGTTTTAAAATGTCAAACTTATTATTCAGAAATGGTGAGGCCGACACATCAAGAGATGATTGTCTCTGAGAAGTTTATTATTCACACTCTCCAGAAGGAGGGGATCAAGCCACACTTTCCAGGCCCACACAACAGAACACTGAGGTCAGTTTCAGGAAGAGAAACAGTGGGAAAAACGTGGAAGATCCTTTATTGTGTTTTTTTGTGGGAAGGAATGGGTGAGGCAGAGTAAGCAGTCGAAGCAGGTTTATAATATGCTAGTTTGAATAAATGATTATAGCAAGGTTTCAGGATATAAGATTAGCATACAAAAGTCACTCATTTTACTATATAGCAGCACTGAACAATCAGAATTTGAAATTATAGTACAATGTCATTTGCATTAACATTCAAAATAGTGAAGTACTTAGGCATAAATCTAACAAAATATGCATAAGATTTATATAAGAAAAACCACAAAACTCTGATGAAAGACATCAAAAAATTTTACTTTTTATGACTAAGTAGTATTCCATTGCATATGTGTACCACATTTTTTAATCCATTTATCTATTTATGGATACTTAGATTGATACCATATATTTGCTATTGTGAAAAGTACTACAGTAAAAGTGGGCATGAAAGCATCTCTTTGATATACTGATTTATCTTCCTTTGGAAAAATACCCAGTAGTGGGATTGCTGGATACTATGGTAGTTCTATTTTTTGTTTTTTGAGAAACAACTATACTGTTTTCTATAATTTACATTCCTACAATAATGTACAAGAGTTCCTTTTTTTCTCATCCTTGCTTGCATCTGTTATTTTTAGCCTTTTTGATAATAGCCATTCTAACTCAGGTAAGATGATATCTCATTGTGGTTTTCATTTGCATTTCCTTGATAATTATGATTAGTGATGTTGTGCAGTTTTTTAGCTGAATACAAATTTTTTTTCTAATACAATATTATTTGTCTATTTTTCTTTGTTTTGCCTGTGCCTTTGAAGTCTTAGCCATAAAATCTTTGTCTAGACCAATGTCCTGTAGCATTAACTCTATAGTTTCTTCTAGTAGTTTTATAGTTTTGGGTTTTATGTTTAAGTCTTTAATGCATTTTGAGTTGATTTCTGTAAATGGTGAGAGATAAGTGTCTAGTTTCACTTTTCTGCATATGGATATACAGTATTCCCAGTACCATTTATTAAAGAATATCCCATTCTCAATGTATATTCTTGGCACCTTTCTCCATAATCAGTTGGCTAAAAACATATGAGTTTATTTTTCGGTTTTCTATTTTGTTCCATTAATCTATGTGTCTATTTTTATACCAACACCATGCTTTTTTGGCTATTGTAGCCTTATATTTTTAAGTCATATATGATAACTGCAGCTTTGTTTTTTTGCTCAGGATTGCTTTGGCTACTCAGACTTATTTGCAGCAACATGGATGAATCTGGAGATCATTGTGTTAAGTCAAATAATCCAAGCACAGAAAGATAAAGATATCACATGTTCTCAGTCACATGTGGGAGATAAAAAAAGTTAATATCATGGAGGTAGAGAGTAGAATGATAGCTACCAGAATTTGGGAAGGGTGTGTGTTTGGGGAGAGGGATGAGAATTATTTGATTAATGGGTACAAACATACAGTTAGAAGAAATAAACTCTAATGTTTGATAGCAGAATACCTTGACATTTAATGCATGTAACAAAATATCATATGTGCCCCATACAAATGTACAAATATTGTATATCAATAAAAATTATTAAAAAGACATCAAAGAAGAACAAGATATGACTTCAGTAGATAAATGAATAAATAAACTGTGGTATATCTAGACAATGGAATATTATTCAGCACTAAAAGGAAATAAACTATGAAACCATGGAAACACATGAAGAAAACTTAAGTGCATATTACTATATGAAAAAAGTCATTTAACAGGCCATATACTGTATGATTCCAACTATATAACATTCTGGAAATGGCAAAACTATGGCAGCAATAAAGCAACCAGTGGTTGCCAGAGGTTGACATGAGGGAGAAATGAATAAACACAGCACAGAGTATTTATAGCACAGTGAAAGTGAAAATATTCCATAAAATACTATAACGGTGAAGACGTGACCTCATACATTTGTCTAAGCCCATAAAATGTACACCACCAAGAGTGAACCCTAATATAAACTATGGACTCTGGGTGATAATGATATGTCACTGTAGGTTCATCAATTGTAACAAGTATACCACTGTAGTGGGGGATGATGACAATTGGGAAGCCTATGCATGTGTAGGGATAGAGGGATATAAGGAAAATCTCTGCACTTTCTGCTCCATATTTCTATGAACCTAAAACTGTTCTAAAAATAAAGTCTATTTTTAAAAAAATCAAGCAGAAATTTTCTCTTAATATTAATTTTTACAAATGTTTTTGAGAAAACATGTTATTTTCATGTGCATATCTGTGTATATGTATGTATATTTGTTTGTGTTTTAATAGGTCTAATCCACTGGACAGTAAAATTTCTTTTCGCATTCAACACAAGTATTTATCTCCCATGGTGGCTTTTATGTTATTATGCTCACTCAATAAATATTTTTATATTAATAAATTATTTTCAGAACAAGTAAACATTTTTAAATTTACTTACAGCTCAAATATTCCCATGTGTTCCAATCTTTCATGGCCATCTCTACCTCCCATATATCAATAAGTTATTTCAGAAATCATTCTCATTTCTTCCCTTACTAACATTTTTGAAGAATTGAAAGTGGGGGAGAAGGGAGCTACATTGCTCTAGTCATCCTGCTCACCACAATTTTGCCTCTATTATATGTCTGATCCTTGCTCACCGTTTTACTTTCTATGGTTGTATTAATAGCACAATCTCTACTCTACCCTGAGTGGAACATAGTCTCTTTTTTGCTACCCTAATTAATATCTATGCAACATTCTTCATAGTCTTAATTGAAGGTTTGGTGAGACATGGTGTAAGTTCTGCACACAATCTGAAATAACTCTGGGTTGCAAAGCAGATATCCTGCTTTTCAAAATTCACAAATCATCTCTCATCCCAAGGCACCCAGAAAATTTTTTCCTTCTCACCTCCACAAAGTCCTAGCTCCTTTATTGTTCATTTTTCTAAATTAATTTTCTTAGCAGCAATAGCCTATGTTGTCTTTTAAGACAATATTATAAACATGGATCACTGTTACTATTTAAAATGGATTTACAAATTCAATAAAACTAACAATAAAACATTTGATTTTCATGAAAATGGAATGATCAGGTATAGTAAAATTTCCTGTAGCAGCCACATGGCTTAAATCATTTTTATCACTTGGCAAAGCACACTATTCATGGATAATTAGCTTAAATCACCACATGATTTTAAAAAGCCTATTTTTAATATCAACAAGTTCATTAAAAATTATTAATTTTTTAAAACTATTGTATATCCAATTTTGAGAATCCATGTTATTTGACAATGCTTTAGTGAAGCTAACCATTTCAGAAATTGTTTATTGAAATACTTGAATGCAAATAATACATTATTTTGGTTAAAATGTTTATTGTTTCCACTCACTTTCTTCCAGTCTCTGAAATTACTTTTCAACTGTTTTCTTTTCTACTATAAAAACAATCTTAAATATGTTTGAGGCAAAGTGTTAGAAAACTATAGAACAGTTTAGTCAATCATAGCAATTCAATATTTAGGTATTACCTTAATATTATGAAGTTCGTATGACAAAAATCTGACATCTACATGATCTGGCATAATGCAGGCACTAATCATATTCTTTGGTTTTGGTATTCTTCCCTCTATTCTAGAGATGGGCTCAAACGAAGCTTTGTCACATGAATTGTAAATATGTTTCTCTGTGACAGGTTATAGATAAATCATCCCAAGGTACTAGATGGAAACTTTGTATCAAAACTCCAGAAGATCTTCATAATCAGGAGAGAATCACATTCTTATATCCCTTTAATCTCATCTCTATAATCATCCCTTTTCAAGGAGGAGAAACCTCATCTCTCATAAATATCTCATATATAAATACATATACATATATATATATATATACTGTCTTGCTCATTTTTCACTCATTTTAAACTTTTATTTCTTGAGTTTCACTCAATTGCATGTGGACTACTCCTGAAAATTGAATATGTATAATGTCACCTAAGAAAAACCTAAGCAAGCTTTAAAATTACAAACAATAAAGATAATATTCTCTGATCACAAGTACATAAACTATATATTTGTAACAAAAGAAAAGCAATTCTTTTTCTTTGAGATTTGTGATCTCTACTAAATCACTTTTGAAAGAAACACAAAATGTATGCTGAAATTAGGGAATTTGTAAAAAAAAATAACAGAAAACTACATATCAAAATTTATGAGAAGCATTTAAGGGAGTGATCTGTAGAAAATTCATAACTTTACTACTTATAATAGTTGAAATTTATGAATTAAGTAAAGAGATTAGTATCAACAGCTCTTTGAAAATCAATTTGAAAACCTAGATGAAATGACCTAGTAATATCTCCACTTATAGATCTCACATGAATTGTAAGAGTAAAATGATATCTTCAAAATGGAGACATACATGGATACCACTTTGAATAAGTGATAAAAATTAGCATTGTCAGTAATAGAAATCATCTGATATTATGTGTCCTCTGATGTGATGGAATGGGAAACACACGCCTAGTGCATAGGGCATTTGAAAAATATGTTTGTGTTTGTGTGTGCATGCATGTGCATGTGTATTCTGAATCCAATGTCAAAGCAAACAAAGTTAAATATTATACTTGCTATAAGGCAATTGGCCTAGACTCTTAAGTATTTTCATTATTGTAAAAGACATCACAAAAATATACATATATACATACATATTGACTATATATGAAAAAATTATACATATTTACAGTGTTAAATTTCTTGGAGTTACCATATACTGGAGCGAAGAAAGAACGTATTCCAAAGAATTTAACAGTGAAATATAGTGAAGCCTGCAACTTACTTTCAAATTTTTAAACAAGAAGAATAAAAAAGATAGAGACTAAATGTACTAACATCTGACAAGTTGTTAACAATTGTGAATCTATGTGAAGGATATACAAATGTTTAATGCATCATTCCTTCATCGTCTTTGTAGGTATAAAAAGTCTCAAAATAAAAGTTAGGAAAAACTGAACAATCTAAAATAAAATAAAATTTCAACTACTGATATCATATTTTCATACTATAATAAAACATGTTTCTTAGAACATACAATATCCTTAGAACTATAGTTATGATATAATTTATAGATTTAATTGGCCATATTCTCTCTCTCTCTCTCTCTCTCTATATATATGCAATATTTGTGTTATTGTGACAATGTTCATTCCTGTCACTCAACAATTCCATTGAAAACAAAAGGTGTGCAGTGGTTCCCTCCTCTTACTTTTTTCAGCTATAGTCATTATCAGTTCATTTTGAGTCCAAGTGTTTACTCACTTGAGTTGTTTATTTCAATTCCCAAATGTCCACAATGCAAAGACCTCAGAAGTTTTCTGAGAGAATTAATATCTCTACTTAGATCAGGTTTAAGAAAACAATTTTGATGGATTTTAAAACATAGCACTATTGTTCCATCTGGAATCTAATTTTGCCCTTTTTAGGGTTCATATAATAGCATCTTTATGCAAAAATGTACCATTTTAGACACCTCATTGTGATAATATATGTCACAATACCTAAAATCTGAAA
The DNA here is from genome assembly GCF_041146395.1 of Eulemur rufifrons. NCBI lineage: Eukaryota > Metazoa > Chordata > Mammalia > Primates > Lemuridae > Eulemur > Eulemur rufifrons. The sequence continues at coordinate 42,072,234 of NC_090989.1, forward strand.
ACGTGTCATTTTAAAATATGGCAAAGCAACTGAAGGACATTATAAATATTTTAGATGCTTTCATGTCCCCTATTGCATGCAATTTCCCTTTATTATGAGAAAAACATTCTGCCTAGGTGACATCTATCAATAAATAAAAAGGAAATACCAGGAGAAAAGACTATCAAAATTAGAAAGGAGGTCAATGGAGAAGATGGAAAATTTTTTTCAATCATAATATAAATTATACTGAGAAATTTTCTACTGAAATGTTATAAGGTACATAGTTTCTGATTCTGTCACGGTATAAAATGCTAGCAAATATGCATTATTGTAATAATATTCAATAAGATTATTATTACTATTTGTGGCTTGGATCTTTTTCTAATTTTAAATCACATTTAATATTCAATGAAGAAGCCTAGACACCATAAATATCCAACTCTATGTTTACTATGGTATTAATATTAAAGATAGAAAAGAGAAAAACAACTTTGACAGGCTCTAATATTAGCATTTTCAAAATGAAGAAGCAAAAGTTCAAAACCAAAGAATATCTGGCATTACTTACTACATTTGATGATGTCTGAACCGAGGTATAAAATAAAATGAAACCACTCTTTACAATTTAATAAAGTGGTGCAAGGCAAGGACTGTGAAAAGGGCGTAAACTTTGCAAAGGCACAGACACAGCTAAAAATAATAACCACCCACTGTCCCCTAGTTTGTTTTTCTATAATTGCTACTACTCAGGAGTCACATAACTGATGGCCATAAAGATTTTTAACTTTCTCCATAGATACCATTACGTCTTTGAAACCTAAGGGTACTTTTTGAGATATCTTCCAGGCCCTGTATCCCAGTGGATTGGCTGACCCACCCAGAGCAGAGGCCCGTACCAAGAAACTGACTCAACTGGTATTGCGACCCCCACCCAGGAACCGACTCAACATGAGATGATGTCTACACTTCTATAATTTTACCCCAATCCTAGCCAATAAGCAGATCCAGTTGTCTAATCCTTTGCCCACCAAACTATCTTTAAAAACCCTTCTCCCAAATTGTCTCAGAGAGATAGATTTGAGAAATTCCTCCCTTCGCCTCACTTAGTGCTCTGGGGAATTAAACTCTTTCTCCACTGCAACCACAACTGTCTTAGTGTATTGGCTCTTCCCTGTGCGGCAGGCAATACAACCTGGTTGGGCAGTAGCAAATACTACAGAAATCATACAGAGAAATTAAATGTCACTAAAAGATGTAGTAGTTCTGACTTAATGTGTTCCATTTTCATAAGTCTGAGAACTGTGGGGATCCAGAAATACTGTGACAGACTTAATGAAACATATCCAGTACATTTGACCAAAACTTCAGGTTTCCAGTAAGTTGACCAGATACATGCAACTTGTTCTAAAAGGTACTATGCTCATAATGTTTAATTAAATCACTTCAAACTGTAGGATTCACTTATCATCCTAGTGTCTCCCTAGCTATTGATTCCAACTTTATTTTACGTTTAGCTACCTGCTTTTCTTTCAAATTTTAATTATCTTTCTAAGAGGACAAGTAAATTAGTCAACCTGGCTGTGAAAGTCACTAGAGAGGGCTCTGACTTTCCTAGCTTTGGTTTCTGAAGGTTTATGTGATGGGTGACAGTGAAAGATCTGGGATTTATGTTTCTCTTTATTTCAGAAACAAGTTTTTCTTTTCTGTAGTTCCATGACATTTTGCAAATGCTAGCATGTCTTTTGACTTACAAGTTTAAAAGTCATCTTAGTGTTTTGATCATAGTTCAAAAATTATGAGTTGCTGAAATTAGTATCTTAAGAAGTTATAAAGTTACTTTTTGTCTCTTCCTTATTTCTCATTTCTTTGCCCTGTCCCTTTTTCTTTAAATTGTCAAATGAATGATTTCTTTCAAATTTATCACGAAAATATATTTAAATGAATATATGTGTGTCCTGAAACAATGTTGGTAGTCTGTGACACACATAAAAAAAGAAGATGAGTTCATTATGTGTCATCTTTTTATGCACACCTCCTAGCTTTGTGCTTTTCTCATATGAAATCCTAAACAAATATTGAATAAAAGAGTGGTTTCATGTTTTCCTGATTTCCTGGTCACTCTCTCCAGAAGTTTGCTCTTCTTTCATGAATGTTTAAATTATTTTTTTACCACTTACCACATTTTAATGTGTTGCTTTGTGCTGACGTTAACTGATATTTTACTATTACTATAATAATTATTAGTCCCATAATAGAATGTAAGATTTATAAGTAATCACTACTCAAAATCACTTTATAAATCACAGTTTAGAAACTATCATGTCCATATAGAATAATAGAATCTAAGTTAAATGAAATGTTAACAATTCCTTACAGAATAATAGAGTATTATATTCTTATATCAGGTTTCTGAATAAGGACTTTATTTTGGATAGAAACCTTAGGAAGCACTAATATAGACATTGGGAAGTGAGTCAGGCAAGGGAAGAAAGCCAATGAAGGGTATGTTATCAGCAAACTACTATTGTGTGTGACTGAAGCATGACTTTACTGTGGACATTTGGCAGACATGTGTAAGATGCTTCAACGTTATTCTACTGCAAAGAAAGAGAAAGCTGGGATATGTACCCCCCCCCCCAGATGTAGGCATGCCCTGGTACAGAATGTTGACGTTTTATGATGATGCATCCAGTTGAACTTGAAATGTGTTTTTGGTCCCTGACAAAATTATTTAGGGGTTGCAAACTGGCAGGTAAATATGCCTAAACATTTTCTTTTCTTTTCTTTTCTTTTTTTTTTTTTTTTTTTTGGCCAGTAGAGTGTTTAAAAGTCTTTGCATTTAAATACTTAGAGCTGGTATAAAGTGCTTGGGTTCAGCTCCGACACTACCTACCCGTATCCATTAGAGCAGAAATTCTAAAGCTGCTTCACAGACTTCCTTTTACTACTTGGTCATTGATGCCATTTCAGTTTGTTAAGTCTGTGACCTCTGAGTGCTATGTAATGCTAAACAACCATTTATTATGTTGCTTCAATGTTTCTTTTTAACTGACTTCACCTGTGGTTTTCATGTCACATAAACAAAGCCTTACTCCACACCATTTCCAATATCAATCTTTGCAAGTTTTATTTCAAGTTTATTTCACATCATTTTATAGAAAACATTTTGATAGATCAAAATAAAATATATGTACTGGAAAAGTAACTGCAATACAGAAAATATTTATAAAATACAACTGGAAAACAAAAACATGATGGTGAATTTACACATTTTTAATTTTTCTTATCTACATGGTTTAGAACAGCGGTTCTCAATTTGAGTGATGTTGGCCCCTGAGGACATTGGAAGTGTCTAGAAACTTTGTAGTTGTCACCACTGTGGGCAGGGGGGTGCTACTGACAACAAGTGAGTGGATACAAAGAATGTTCCTAAAATTTCTACAATGCAAACAACAGATCCCCTACCTCATCTCAACAAAGAGTTATCTAGCTCACAATGTCAATAATGCTGAGATGGAGAATCCTTGCTATAGAGTAAATAATACCAAGTTATTTGTTACATTTGCCAAGTCTCTAATCCTCTATTCTGCTCTTCAGACAAACTGAAGGAAACTAAAATTCTCCTCTGAAATAACCATCTATGCAAGAAGAATAAACCAATATACAGGAAACAATAAGATAATTATTCCTTATAAACCAAATAGTTATCTTGGATTAGTAAGGCAGATTCGGCCTTCAAAAGCAGAAAATCAAATGTTGTAAAATTTAAAACAAATTGCATTATTTTTTCCCTTGTAAGAAATGTGGAAGAAGAAATTACTGTTGGTATTGGCTTAGCTGCTCAGCAGTGCTAGCATTACTGTGGCTCACTATGCCTTTGCTTCAAGGACTCAAGAATGCTGCTCCATCTTCCGTCAGGAAGAATGATGGCAGAGGGAATAAAAAGGCAAGGCAGTGGGAGTTCACCATTCTCTTTAACCAAGAAAAGCATTTTCCTTTTTCTAGAAGTTCCCAGTCTACTTCTGCTTACAAATAATGGCCAGAAGTATATCACACAGGGAGGCTGGGGAAGCAATGACTTAGATTTTCAACTGCAATAGTGTGGTAACAGTGAAGAAAATAGTTGAGATTGTATTGAGTTGGTCACCAAGAAGTTTCTGCTACAAATATATGTATTTGTGCCGTAGTTAAAAGAAGAAACTGAGTCATGCATTCAGCTGAAAAAGAAAGTAAGTCTGAATTATATTCAAATACTTATCCAAAATGGATGGTATAATGGATAAAATTAAAACAATTTCCTATACAAGCATTGCAGACCCAAAGCTTGGCAAATTTATAATCGTGGAGAATATGACTTTGTTTTTTATCTAAAGCAAAAAGGAAAGTGTGAAAATATATGTTTATATGCCACATATATACTTTAAAATGAGTTTTGGAATTAACTTAGTCAACTCAACTCTCAAGAAATATTTGTGTTTTGCCTTATCAGCCACACAAGAGCAAATATTTTAAAATGAGATTTAACCATAGAATTGATATTAACTCTGTATGTGAATATATTGTTATACCTCTTTTCTTAATTTAAAATCAACCGACTAAGGAACAAACAAAAAACCCAGAAAGTTCCAGGAGAGCAAGCATATATACAGACTTATATCAACCCTTTTGCTTATATGAACTAACAAAGCCTTATTTCTGCATTTTGCTACACATTTGTTTCCTGTTTTCTGTATCTCAGGGAGAACATCTCATCTCAGCATCCCACTGGCATAGGTTAGCACTCAGTGGAAAAGCAGCTGTAATGATTCGAAGAAAAATCAAAAAAGAGGATGATAAAGGTCACAGCCACTGTTAGGCATCTTACCCCCACAGGCAATACAGGTTCTGTAATATCAAAGGTCCCTGAGAAGGCTCATCTTACTTATGTCTTCTTTGTGTTGCTATGGCCTTGGTTGCTAGGGAACTACCTAGACAAAACCGCTTTCTGAAGGAATGGCCTAGTATTAGTGCTGAATACTGACCTGAAGAGTAGTAATATTGTTTAATACTTCCCAGAGGCTACAAATCCATGTTCTTGTTTCAGTTCAGTTAAATTTTTTTAAAAAAAGGTTCAGAACAGGGATAGCCAATTTGAGATAGCTTCAAGTAAAGGAATTGTGTGCCATGATGTTAAAATATTGTATATTTTTAGCACTGTGAATCCCTATAAATTTTATTAAGAAAAAATGTCATAGTGAAAGATTTTTTGACATAATACTTGTTTCAAGAGGGTAAAAGATCTCTTTCCATAACAGTAGCTAGAGGATTTTTAAATTAAAACAAAGAAGCAGACAAATAAAGGTATATATCTAATTAGTTATTTTGTAAAGTAAAATTTGAGTATAAATCCATTTTAACTGTCTTAGAAGAACTCTTTCATTTATACTCCATAATGTAAACATTTTTAAAAACTGCAATCTCATTAAAAATAATCTATGCTCTCTGATTTTACAGATCTTTTAAATGAAAGATACTTCCATCTCATGATTTATATTTCACTATGAAATTGTCCTTTATGTGTCCTTTTGTCAGCAGGAAAATGATAATAATCATAATAGCAACTGGTCACCTGATAAGCAGTATTCAAAATACTATAACTAATTTGGCAGTATTGAATCTCATGAACCTTTTCATATATGTCATGAATCTCAACTAATAATTTTTCAAATGTGATTACATTTAATGACTTTTAGGTGTCATTTTATGTAATGGTCAATAAACAATTTTATAGATCAAGATACTGTGACTTAAAATCATCTGTCTGCATAGCCCCTGGATTTTGTTGTGATTTCTGCAACCAGGACACTTTTAATAAAAAAGGACATTACAACATGAAAAAACTCATTTCTTCCCCTCTATTTTTATCTTTTCAAAAAAGAAGCAAAGTAGTATCTGGAAATCATGGCTATTTAATATGTCTTTTCAATAATATAGCCAGAAGACTAAACAAAGATCAGGAAGAAATAATATAAAAGTAAACCCTACAACTGCCAAATTTTTAGCATAATAAAATTTTAAAATAATAAATATGCTAGGAATTGTAAAAGTATTGGAATTCTGTGCTCTAGAACAGATGAAATTTGTTCAAAATAATTAAATAGTTCTATGGTTTTTTTATGTTTGTGTTTTTAATGTATTTATTTTGTTTTATTTTATTTTTTCAGTTTTTCTTTATTTTCTACATTTTCAAAAATGAATAGAAAAATTTCTTTTCTTCCAAAAAGAATGTGAGTTGAATAATAAAAATATTTAAAGTCAATAATTTAAAGAGAATTTATATTTGTAAAAGATAATGACCCCCAAATCTGGGGAAATAAAAATGCTTTCAATGAAAGTTAAACATGAAGAAGATTTCTGGCACAAATTCTTAGTTTATTAATATTCATTCATAATTTACATTCATATAATGGTGTTGATAAATTGAAGAAAGCCTAAACAAAACATTCTGGTTCAATAACAGTTTTTGAATCATAAGAATTTTTTAAAAATCCATGTTTTTGTCTACAGACATTTATTTAATAGTTTCATTCTCACTAGTTTTGTATTAATAATAAATTTTACCACCATAGGTACTGCACAAATTTATACATAATATCAGAGGTTAAAAATACTATCATTAAGTATAAATTAGATAGTCATTCTCTGACACATTAACTTTGAAAATCGACACCAAATGTAAATTTAAGATAATCTGGAAATTGATTCGAGAAATTTAAGTTCAACTGTAAATTTTTTTTTTTTTTTAATTTCTCCTATTTGGCCAAGTGCAGTGGCTCACACCTGTAATTCCAGCACTTTGGGAGGCCAAGGCTGGAGGATCACTTGGAGCCAGAAGTTCAAGACCAGGCAGAGCAACATAGTGAGACCCGGTCTCCCCCCAAAATTTTTTTTTAAAATTATCTGGGCATAATAGCACATGCCTGAAATCCCAGCTACTGGAGAGGCTGAAGAGGGAGGATTGCTTGAGCTCAGAAGTTAGAGATTCCAATGAGCTATGATGATGCCACTGCATTCTAGCCCAGGCAATATAGCAAGATATGTCTTAACAATCTTTTTTCTCCTATTGTTATCTTGCTATTATATATTAATGTTCATCCAATCTTAATTTCTCTAGTGATGCTAATCAAATTCTCAAGTTAGGTAACTTTAATAAAAATATGCTAATATAGCAGGCAAGTTTTCCTAATTTCTCACTGCACTGCTCTTAATGAAACAAAGCTCACTTTCTTTTACACAAATCACAGAGGTGCCAAAACAATCACCAAAAATGCTTTGTATGGCAGAAGCACTATGTATATTTCTGTGAAATAAATTATTTTAACAGCCTCATTTTTTGTCTTAACTTTTTATCATTGTGTTTTTTTCTTGTATTCCAAAACCCTAATTCATAAAATGGACAAAAACAATGTTCTTGATTAATTTTATACAACAATTCTTTTGCACAAAGTCTGTTACCTCAAAATAATTTTATATTATGCCACAAATAGTCCTTCTGTTATTTAACACAGAAGTATCATTTTTAGTGTACTAAGTGCTAACCAGTAGTTCTTCTGGACATTCCTGGTTATTTGGGTGATACCAGAGGAGAATAATCAGGCAAAAACAAGAATTTTTTCTTTTTCAAATAATTCACTATAACAAATAAGAACAGCCCTTACGTGTATGTTAGCCAAAGCATATTGTCCTTTAAAATGGATTCCATTGATATTCTACTTAGTGTTGGAGCCCATGTCTCTCCATTTTCTCTGGGGATCATGAGGGAAGGAAGGAACTATCTCTTTTTCCCTCGATATATTCCTAGTACTAGATTAATTCAGCTTAAACCTTTACTTGGCATTTGGCATAGGTTGTCTCCATTCTGGTCTATATGATTCCGTGGTGTGATTTCAAAATCTCTGTTCCTCCCCTTATCCCACGCAAACTCTAAAACTAAGATATACTCACATAAGGCTTTTGCCCAGGCAGACCCTTTTAAAGAGGTTTGTGAAGATGGAAGAGATTTAAGTCATAACAAACTGGCCTTACTGATTCGTTTAGCTAATCTGAGATTCAGTTAGGACTATAAGTACATAATACATATAGTTAATATAGATAGATGCACAGACACCTATAGATATACATAAATATAGATACTATGGGGACATATTTATACTGAAATTTATTAAGCCTGACTACAAAGCACACACTCTTCCTAGGCTGCCACATTCACCTCCACAGAAAATAATAGTTGCTAGGAAACACTTACAGTGGGAATTTCCTCCATATACAAAAACTCCTACTCTACACATTATTCCCTACATTACTCTTAACACTTAATATATTTTGGGGAGACTTTCATATCAGTACAAATACATCAACCTCACTATTAAATTGCTGCATAAGCATTCCATTGTTATGACTACAGTATAATCCATTTAAGTAGTGTAAAACTGATGAATATTTAAGGTATTTCCAATCTTTTCCTATCACAAGCAGTGCCTCAATAAATATTCTCATACATTGTTATTTGGGCATGTGTGCAAGTATATTTGTAAGATGAATTCTTGAAAGAATAATTTCTCGTATAAATTATGTATGTGTATTTTTATTGATATATAGGACCAAACCATCATCCATAAGAGCTATAACAATTACATTTTTCAAAATAACTATTAATACTTGGGCATGACAGCTTATTTATAGTCTGGCAACAGAGTATATTGCAAACTTTTTAAAAATCTTAGCCAACCTGAAAATAAAAAAAAAAAAAGTATCCCATTTTAGATTTAAAAACAAATATCATACATAACAAATGAGCAGAATCTATAAGTAAAACTTCTTTGTTAATTTCAAATGAATTAGCTATTGTTGGGGAGCTTCCAAACTACCTGATATTTAAATCATGAAGTTATTTTCATAGCATTTAGAAATTTAGAAAATTAGATTTAATACAAATAATATTTAGATTTGTATTTCATACAAATAATATTTAATATAAATAAGATTTAAGTTGATACTGTATTTAAGCTTTAAAAGGAATATTTTGTGATTTTAACAAACTTACATAGTATACATAAATCTTGAAAATATAGTTTTCCAACACACTATTAGTAAGTGACAGAGTAGTCTAGTGATTGAGTTAGAAAACACTACTAGCTGATAAATTCAAGATGCATCTCTTTGTTCCTTTTCTACCAGAGCTCACAGTAACTTAGTGAGTGTATCAAAAAAAAAAAAAAAAAAAATCAGAAAACACTTTCTTGTTATTCTCTTGACAACAAAACTGTAATAATCATTGAAATAATGGATGATAGTTTCTTAAAATGTTTGGTCCTACCAATAGCTTATTGCAAAGGATTGACAGGAATTGTGACTCCAGCTTTAGTATGAGCTACCCAGGAGATAAAGTTTCAATGTAGTGAAAAGAAAAGAAGTAACTTCAGGTTTCTATCAAAGAGGAATTTCTTCAGTGAGGTCTCCCAATCCTTGGATATAAAATTGAATGTAGGATAGAGGGAAAAATATTTCCAATGTCAATTTATTGTTTAAAATATGTTGTAGCCAACTTTGATTTATTATAATTTTCACACAGGACTCACTGCTTTTAACATACAGGCATGTTAAAAACTGAAATAAATTTCATGTATCTCTACGTTTTAAGGTAGCATTTTATAGAGTTTTAGGGAATTATTTTAGGGAGCTACAAGTAGTGTCTTTTAGCTCAATAATCAGATGACACTTTTAAACATATGTACACACGAAGAAACAGATGCTGCCCACCCAAAACCTGCACAAACACACACAACAAAAATGCTGTTTATTTACTACTGAGAAATTATCACAAATTTTTGCAGATTACTGCTTCTTGTTTCATTATTCTATATTTTATGTATGTACAAATAATATTTTTGCCTAAATATTATTAAATAATTCAAGATATTAAACATTAGAAGCTATTGATTTCATTTTTTTCACTTAAACTTATGTTATTTGATTATTAACAATTTTAGTAAAAATTATCTTTTGTTTGTTCAGAATCTGAAAAATATAATGCAATTTATTAAGTGACCATTGACCAACTTAAAGTGACTACAATTAAAGTATTTAACTTTGCTTACCTAAAAATGATTTAATTACTAAAATAGAGACAGTAAATACATGCAGAAAATATGATTGAGAAATGCTGACATATATCACATCTACAAGAGCATATATATTACATTTGTGTCTAAAATCTATATATATTTATACATGGAAACAGATGTGGCAGAAAATCTCCTACTTAATATGTAGTTGCCCCAAAACTGAATTTGTATTTACATCTTTAACAAATGCTTATTTTTTTCTCTATTAAAACAAAAAATATGGAGTTACTTTGCTAATGTTACCATATAGTTTCAAAGGTGTTCAAATAAATTTTCTTCATGTTAAAGTATTACTACAAATTATAAAAGATGTTTCTGTAATATGTATTAATTTTTTTAATATTAACAATTATAAGTAAAAACAAAAGATCCTATCAAATTGTGAAATAGAACTTGGGATTTGAAGAGTATGTGTAAGTTTAGTGAACTTTAATATTATTATATACTTTTCAAACATTGTTTTTAATTATCTTTCTAATTTCACCATTCTAGTGGATGTGTATTTCATTCTAATTTAAATTGCATTTATCTGATAACCAGGGTTTTGAGCACATTTATATATATTACTTGTCAAGTTGTGTATTTAATGTTCTCTTTAGAACACTTTGCCTACTCAAGTGTCATGATGATATATTTCTTTTTCAAAAAACTATGTTATATTTTATCATATTATAGGTTTGTTATCCTTTTTAATGAATTACTACATAGATGTTTTAAAATATATGTTCAATTTCTTTTATAATTATATTAATCTTTTTCTTTATTTTATATCTTTTGTGCTTGATTTTTATAATTGACAAATAAAATTGTTTATGTTTATGGTATACAGCATGATATTTTGATATATGTATACATTGTGAAATGATTAAATCAAGCAAATTAGCATGTGCATTACCTCACATATTTATCAATTTTTTTCTGATGAGAATGCTTAAAATCAGCTCCTTTAGCAATATTTGGGTATAGAACATATTGTTACTAACTACAGTCAACTTGATGTACAATATATATCTTGAACTCATTCCTTCAGTCTAAATGAAATTTTATATTCTTTAATCGACATTTCCCCAAATCTCTCAGCCCCCAACCTCTGCTAACCACCATTCTACTCTCTGGTTCTATGAGTTCTACTTTTTAAGATTCCATGTATAAGTGAAATCATGTGATATTTGTCTTTCTGTGCCTGGCTTATTTCACTTAACATATATCTTCCAGGTTTAAACATGTTGTTGCAAAATGACAAGATTTTTTTTCTTTTATAATGCTGAATAATATTCCACTGTGTATATATTCCACATTTTCTTTATCCATTCATCCCTTGAAAGACATAGGTTGATTCTGCATCTTGGCTATTGTGGCTATTGCTGAAATGAAAATGGGAGTGTGGATATCTTTGTTTCACTGATTTCATTTTCTTTGCATATATATCCAAGAGAAAATTGTTTGGATCATATGGTAATTCTATTTTGAGTTTTTGAGAAACCTCCATAATGGTTGTACTAATGTACTATGCATTCACCAACAGTGTACTAGGGTTCCCTTTTCTCCACATTCCTATCAACACTGTTATTGTCTTTTTATAGTAGTGATTTTAATAGGTATAAGGTGATATTTCATTGTGATTTTAACTTGTATTTCCCCTGTTTATTAGTGATAATACACACACACACACACATATATATAGGCCATTTATATGTCTTCTTTTGAGAAATGTCTAGTCATATTTTTTGCTCGTTTTTAATCAGGTTATTTGTTTTCTTAGTATTGTATTACTTGAGTTCCTTATATTTTGGATATTAATCTCTAATCAGATGTATGGATTAGAAATAATTTATTTCATTCTGTAGGTTGTTTCTTCTTTATGTTGATTGTTTCCTTGGCTGTGCAGAGCTTTTTAGTTTGATGTGATCCCATTTGTCTATTTTTGCTTTTATTGCTTGTGCTTTCAGTGTCATATTCAAAAAACTCAGTGCCCAGATGAAGATCATGAAGTTGTTACCTTGTGTTTCCTTCTGGTACTTTTACAGTTTCAGCTTTTATGTTTAAGATTTTAGCCATTTTGAGTTGATTTTTGTATGTAGTTTAAAATGAGGGTCTAATTTCATCCTTCTGTATGTGACTATCCAGTTGTCCCAATGCCACTTATTTAAGGGACTGCCTTTTTCCCATTGTGTGTTTTTGGCACTTTTGCCCCAAATGAATTGACTGTAACAGCAGAATTAGGTAATTCAGTGGGCACTCAGTGATCTGAGAGGCTCAAACTTTTATTATTTAATGTTTTTCATCTCTACGTGCCAGATTACTACAGAAAACAACCTAGGTTCAGTTGAATTCTGAAACAAATAGCAAGTCACTTTGTCTCAGAAAGGAGCCCCCAAAATATTTGTATTTGCTTATAAACTTAGTTGAAAGGAAAACAGTATAAATCACTGAGGCAGGGGCGAGATATTTGCCACTGTATTTTTTAAAAACAAATTTACATTTGGGTTTAATTTTAATTTTAATTAAATTATGTTCATGAAATTTAAATTTCATTTTCACTAAAACTTAATCCTCAAAAGGAATTTATTTATATGCTTAATGCATAAAAAAAGAGCTAAATATTTAATATTTTGATATTTAGAAAAAGAACATCTAAGTAATTACTATTAATCTTTTATCAAAAGTCAAAAGATAATAGTTGTGATTAAAGCCACTATATTTACAGAATTCCCTAAAATATTATTTATTTAGAGTGAGCTTATTTTAAGTATGAGATTTTTTTTAAATAGAAAGTTTTTTTGAAGTATACACAAAAAGATAAATGTCAAGGTAAAAGAGTGAATTTATTACCTGACAATGCAGTATATTAAGCACATTTTTTAATGTTTTAATTACACTTCCTGATTCAAAAAGTCACGTGGGAAATAAAAATTTTAAATCAAGATTTATAAAAACCCTCTGATAGTGCGTGCTAAGAACAATTCAGGAAACAAATATATTTATATATAACTTTTTATACTATTCTCCATTTACCTCCTTCAGATATATTTTAATTTCCTAAAAGCATAACAATAATGCTTTAAGGAACACAGAACACTGGATAGTAACTAGTTTCACTCTTAATTTTGCCAGTGAACAGAATGAAACATAAAGCAGATAGATCATTGGTGTAATCTGCCCACAATATAAGTGACCAATTAGAGAAAACTTGCTTTTTTGGTTTATTGTCAACAAATGCCTGGGCTGCAAGGATGTAGATTGGGAACACTTCAGTCAGAAAAGGGAGCAGGCAGGGGGAAGGTGGGAAAGCTACACCAATAGAGATGGACTGCAGATGAAAAAACTGCAAGAAAAATTCTGAGTTTAGTATTTTCTTATTTACATGTTTTATATATTCTTTAGATACTTTCCCCTTGTTTTGCACTCAAGCCTTCAGATATGTTAGAACACAGGTGGTTACTTACAGCAAATATCCAAGAAAATAAGTGCAGATGCTGAAAGAGGGATCAAGCTAATGTCAGTGTAAAAAAATTTGAAAGGTTGTAGCAATCTCCAGGCAAAGAATCAGGATATTCAGTTTATTACCACCACCATGGCTACCATCATCATCATCAGTAGTATGGTCTACACACAGTAAGTATATATAATGTATATTATACATTATATGTCAAAAGTTACAAAATTGTCAAGCCCTATTCTCTGTTATTAAACACATAATATTATCACCATTGTGACAATCATTAAGTTATTAATCTCTTAGCTCCAAACCTTCATCCTTCTGCACTGTGATCTGCATTGCTATCACAAACCATATTCTTGTTTTGCCATCTGGCTCCCTGTTAGTATGCGAAAATAGGAGGCTCTATAGGTAGACTAAAAAGCTACAAAGGAAAACAATTCTTCCTCTATTCTCTCTGCTTCATATGGATTTCCTGTGGGCTTCCTGACTTCTGACAGTTCTCTTGAGGGTCATTCCAGCAGTGCTTCTTCATCCTTCGTTGAAGTTCCTTTCTGTGGCAAGAGATGAATCCAGTTTACAGATTTTCCAATACTCACAGACATCTACGTCAGACACCAGCACTACCCAGCTGGTGCCTTTTCTTCCAAGGTCTACGTCCCAAGCCAGTGCGCCTCCTCTGAGTTCAGAGATACCTTACCAAACGGTCAATATTTGCTCCTTCAAGGACAGAGATTAAGCTTCATAATGTACTTCTCTAAGTTCCTAAGTTTTAATTATTCCCTCCTCTTACCATTTTTCTTCAGATCTAGGAAGGCACATACTCCCTGCATTTGTCACCTTCAAGATAACGTGAAGTTCTCTTCTTACCTTTGAAGGTACCGAGTTAAAAATTGATATAATTAATACATTTTAAGACATTAATTTCTGTCTGTTAGAATAATTGATATGATTTCTTTTTTCCTTATTGGATGCTGACTGATACATCCATCATCCCAGAGCTTGTTCTCACAGCTAGAGACTATAGAGCTGAGAATGAAATTTAGATCTGACTTTTCCGATCATATACTACTACACTGATTATTGCAAAGACAAGGAACCTCAACTAATGATACTTGGAAGAAAAGTCAACCAGCCATTTGACATTGTAGTAGTTTATCCAAAGATAGATACCTGGATCTTAACTGGTAAACTTGTTCCAATGGAACACAAGAAAAGTGAAGAGAAAGAAAATGAGAAGCATATTAACAAAATAGACTCATGTTGAAATCCCAATTATAAGAATTGTGGTGCATATAAATGAGTGAATACCCAGCGATCATTTTTGAGCTCTTTTCAGACATGCACAAATGAAAATGAAAGCCTGTGCCCTAAAATGTGGGATTGGAGTGGATTAATACCTACTATTTAAATCAATAGCATTTTGAAAACCTAAAAATGGAACTGTGAATACAAGCAGGAAAGGATGCAGAATTTCAAAGCCAGACAGGTTTTGAGATGTATTTTTCAGGGAAATAATAATCCTATTGAAAATCTAAAAGTTTAGTTAAAAATAGTTTATATAAACCAAATTGGTTGTATTTTTAATTTATTTTATCTGTGGATGACTTCTTCTTATCTGTAGAAAAGATAGCCCCATCCTGGAGAAAAATAAGTTAAATAAATATCATCCATTCTTAAAATGCCCATAGGCAGTACATTTGGTTAGAATAACTTACTATAATGAATATTATTTGTTAGCATTCTATATATGCAATAGAATAAGGAAGAATCCAATATGAGACTCTTGAGTCCTTTCACACTGAGGGGAGCTGGACAGCTCATTAAAAGAGCTGTGAGGTCTTTTGAGGGTCTGTGACCAGCCACAGCTTTACTTCATTATTGTAGAGGCCAACTTCTTCATTGGTACTTGCTGAATGGAATTGTTTCTTCTAATTTCTTTCCAGGCTCTCCTTTCCTGAAGGCAAATTTTATTCATAATGTACATTGTAAGATACTTATTTTACTCCTCTTAGTAGTCTATTACAGTCTCCAAGTTAGAAGTTGTCTTTCTTATTTTAGAATCAACTACTGCTTAGCATAAAGCTTTGCACACAATCAGATTCCATGCATGTTGGCTGAAATGTTGCTTTGTTTCCCTTTTTGACACTATCACTGAGCATAAAGAAACCTGTAAGATAACATAATTTACTTAATTATATAACCCTAAAGAATAAAAAGTATATTTTAAAGAAAATATTATGATATATAGTATCTGGTTTATAATCCATCCTCAGATTATATTGGTACTATTCTTAGATGACATGATTATCTATGAAGAAAATTCCAAGGAATCTCCAAAATAATAATCCTAGAACTAATAAGTGAGTTTATCATAGGCTTGGAATAAAAATCAACACGAAAATATAAATTCTATTTCCACATAAAATGATTATGTTGGCACTGAAGAAAATACAATACTATTTACAAACAAAAAAATGTGGGTATAAATTTTAAAAAAATAAAACATGTACAACATCAGCATGTTGAAAATTTAAATTTTTAAAAAGTGATGAAAGAAATCAAATGGAGAGAGCTACCATGTCTATGGATTGGGAGGCTCAACATAGTAAGAGTGTCCATTCTTCCAAATTTACCCATAAGTTCAGTGAAATTCCTATCGAGATACTAGTAAGTCATTTTAGATATAGTCAAGGTTATTATAAAATATATATGGAATAACACATGCCCTAGAATTGATAAAATGGACTATTTATTATTTGCCTCATTAAAAAAGAATATAGATAGAGTAATAACTCTACCTGATATTAAGGATTACAATTTAGCTACAATGATCAAGGCCATGTGGCATTGCTGGAAGGATAAGCACATGTATCAATCAAACAGAACAGGGAACCTAAAAACAGACCTCACCAGTCTGCTAAACTGATTTTTCTTTTTTTTTTTTACAAAGGTACAAAAGTAATTCAGTGTAGGATTGATAGCCTTTGCAACAAATAGTATTTGAACAATTGGCCATCTATAGGCAAAAAAAATGGACTAAACCTCATACTTTATAAAAAGTTTACTCAAAATAGATCATAGACTTAAAAGACATAAATCTGTAAAACTCAACAACAACAACAAAACCTAAGAGAAAGTCTTTTCAGTCTAGGTCAAGGCAGTAAATTTTTAGATTTGACAACAAAATCATAATCCATAAAAGGCTAGCTTGATAAAGAGACACAATTTAAAATATTTTCTGTGTGAATGATTATGTAAAGAAAATAAAAAGGCAAGTTATAGACTGGAAATTTTTTTTTCAAACCATATATCCAACAAAGGACTAGCAACTAGAATATATAAGGAACTTTGAAACTGAAAAAAATAAAATAAAAATGAGCAAGACATCAAGAAACATTTGAAAGTAGAGGATAGACAGCTGGCAAATAAACACATAAAAAGATGCTCAACATCATTGCCATCAGAGAAATGCAAATTAAAATCACAACATGATATCACTATACATCTATCAGAAGGGCTAAAATTAAAAAAAAAATAGTGATACCACCGATTGATGGTAAAGATGCAAAAAAACTGGTCATACATTGCTGGTGGGAGTGGAAAATGATAAAATCACTCTGGGTAATGATTGGTAGTTTCTCGTTAAGTAAAACACATGATTAGCAATTGTTCTTTTGAGCATTTATCACAGAGAATTGAAACATGTACACCCATAATGGCTTTAATTTGATAGTCAAATACTGGAAACAGCCTCCAACTCATGTGTTGTTCAACAGATGAATGGCTCTATTGTAGTATGTAGTACACAGATAAAGGATGGTTATACATATTGCAGAATACTACTTATCCAAAAAAAAGGATCAAACTATTGATACA
Source organism: Eulemur rufifrons (assembly GCF_041146395.1). Taxonomy (NCBI): domain Eukaryota; kingdom Metazoa; phylum Chordata; class Mammalia; order Primates; family Lemuridae; genus Eulemur; species Eulemur rufifrons. The sequence goes on from NC_090989.1 coordinate 42,089,697, forward strand.
TGCTACAACCGAGGTGAATATTCAAATAATCATCCCATGTGAAAAATGCTAATCCCACAGTGTTACATACTGTATGATTATATTTACATAATATTCTGATGTTACATTTTATAAATGAAGAACATATTAGTAGTTGCAAAGAGTTGGCGAGAAGGAGAAGGATGTGATAATAACAAGGCAACACAAGGGATCCTTATGCTGATGAGACAGTTCAGTATATTGACTATGCATTGTTTACACAAACCTACACATAAAATTGTGTATATAAAACACACACAAATGAATACAAGTAAAACTGTGATAATCAGAATAAAATCAGTAGATTTTCCTCAATGTTAAAAAATATTGAGCCATTAATAATGACAAAAAAGTATAAACCCCCCACACTTTGTGTTTTGTTTTTCCACTCAGAGAGCTTAAAAATTCATGCCAGTTTAGAATCTAATAAATGCTAGCAATTAAATATTGGCTCAACATATTAGTCAGGGTTCTCCAGAGAAACAAAACTAATAGGATGTGGAAAGAAAGAAAGAGGAGAAAGAAAGATTTTACAGAATTGGCTTATTTGGCTGGCAAATCTAAAATCTGCAGAGCATGTCGACAGGATGAAAACCCAGGGAAATGTTGATCTTGCAGTTCTAGAACAAAAGCCATCAGAAGACAGAAGACAGAATTCCTTCTTCTTTGGGAAACCTGTCTTTTTTTCTTTTAAAGTCTTCAATTGATTTTACAAGGCTTCACACATTATGGAATGTAATCTGCTTTACTAAAAGTCTATTGACTTAAATGTTAATCACCTCTAAAAAATGTTACAGTTGTTGCCAAATCCAAAAGGTGTCTAGCCTGGATTCAGTTGTTCACTGCCCAGAAAGCCAATTGCTGAGACAATGAATATTTCCAAGGAATAAAAGAAATTTTAATATGAAAGATATGAAAGATGTCAGTTGAGAGAACAGGCTGGGAGAATGTCTCCCTGACTAATGGAGAGTATTTTTTTTTTTTTTTTTTAATGAGAGGCTACACGCATTGGAGCAGATTAGTGAGAGATGGTGAGTATTGGTGTCAGGAAGTTTGGGCAGGGGGCTTTCGGCATCTTAACCCCTTTGTCTTACAGAAATTCCACCATTTCTGAGGAACAACTGAAAAAGTCAAGTAGTTATTAATAGTTAAAAGTTACAGGATTTGAGTCATCAATCCTTATTGTCCTGAGAATCTAAAACATGAGAGAGAGAAGATCTTAAAAAACATATAAGGGTCATTGATATTTGTTCATAAACCCAGTTACAACAGTGACATCTAGACCAGTGTTTGCTCAAATGTTTGAGTATCATGACCTAGCCAAGATGACACATAAAATTAACCGTCAAACTCAATATCACTCCATTTGTAATTAGGATTATAATCCTTATGTAGAATATACATTAATAAAACAATTTCTCACATCTGTAGACTTATTTTTAATTATGATAAGAAGAAAGGTATCATTAAATTAAGAAGTATTAAATTTCAGAGGCATCTGTGAAAATTTCCTACCTGTTACGTAGTCCCAACAGACAGTCAAAAGAGACCCATAGACATTTGTTATTTTGCCTGGACAGTGTATAAGACAATATGAAATCTTTTAGATAAATTATACACTCCTCAGTTTGGTCAAGACCCTACACTGTCAATTTCTCATGTTTTATAGAAAGCTCAACCTACCTAATCCCAGGAACAAGGCTTACTTAATATGAGACTTACAGGATTGATAGAATTTACATGAGTCATTCAGAAAGGAATTGAAATTCAAAGAAATTGAATTAGAAATAGTATATTGTTTATCAGGGCAATAATTTATTAGGTTATTAAGTATGGAATGTACAATTTCCTTAAATAGTAAGTTTGACAGTAGGTATTTCTGACATTTCATTTTGACACTCTGGGTTTTGTTTGTTTGTTTGTTTGGTGTTGTTTTTTATTGTGAAGGTACATCCTCATTCTTTTGAACACACGTTTTGGCTTGTGATTATCTTTCAAATAATTTTTAGAGCAATTTTTGTGAAACTAGGGATAAGTCAAAAATTTGTGTTATTTTTGAATATGAGTTCCGTAGTGGAACCAATGCAGTGCAGACAGCTCGAAATATCAATGAAGTGTTTGGGAAGAATGTGGCTAATGAACACACAGTAGGTCAATGGTTTAAGAAGTTCCATTCTGGTAATTTTCATCTTGAAAATGAGCAATGTGGGTCACCTCAGATCAAGGTGGATACTGATGAGCTGAAAGCTGTAGCAGAAGCAAATCTATCTCAACCTATGCATGAATTAGCAGCAAGGTTTGACATTACTATTCCAACAATATTGGACCATTTGAAACAAATGGACAAGGTAAAGAAGCTGAGTAGATGAGTATCACATGAATTAAATGAGCATCAGAAAAAAAAAATCATCTTGAAGCTTCCCTTTCTTTGCTGTCATGCCATAAAGGTGAACCATTTCTACACCATATTGTTACATGTGATGTAAAATGAATACTTTTTGACAACTGCAAGCATTTGGCACAATGGTTGGGTAAAGATGAAGTGCTGAAACACAGTCCAAACCTGAGTATTCATCAAAAACAGCTAATGATGTCTGTTTGGTGGTCTAGCGCTGATATTATCCACTGCAGCTCCATGAAACCTGGTCAATTGATTACAGCCGATGTCTACTGCAACCAATTGGATGAAATGATGAGGATGCTTGTGATTAAGCAGCTAAGATTGGTCAACAGACACAGGCCAATCCTCTTGTAAGACTACATGTCACAAAAAAAACAATGCTGCTCAAACTACAGAAGCTGAACTTGGAAACCTTCTGTCATCCACCATATTCACCAGACCTTGCACCAACTGACTACCACTTCTTCCAGGCTTTGGATCACTTCTTGCAAGAAACAATATTCAAGTCTCAACAAGCTGTGGAAAATGCCTTTCATGATTTCATTGTCACTCACTCTCTAGGCTTCTTTGATGCTGCATAAGCAAGCTACTGTTAAGATGGCAAAACTGTGTCAATAGTTTAGGTGCATACTTTGATTAATTGTACTGCTTCTTGTTTGAGATATAATAAACTAAACTTTTGATTTGAAATCAGACATTTTGTATTTAATTATCTAAATATTTATTATCCCACCTGTGAAGAAAAATGATCAAGTATCTATAGCATTTTGCTTGTGTTCTGAGAACTGGAATGTTTTAGAAAAGGTAAGAATGTACTCCATCATATCCAAAGTATGATAATAAAATTAATGCTTTATTGTATATCAAGTTAAAATGAATTGCATTTATAGAAAATTTAATATTTTACTTTATGTCTTCTTTTTGGGAATATGACAAAAATATAGCATTCTGTTTTTACAGAATATAGAAATGCACACATAAATATTTTTGTAAAGGACTATAGACTAAGAAAAAACTTGCATTTTTCTCCTGATCTTATAAATAGCTACAAAATGGAAGGAAAAAATATTCCTTTCTTACTAGAGCTTTTTGTCTGTTCACAACAGATGTTGTTTCCACAAATTAGTTTATAATTTCTTTCATAACTCAAGACAGAACAACCCTTCAATTTATAGCCAGGAATAGACATAGTGCTGCATATAATTCTGGTAATTATGTAACAAAACTGCACTTTGCTAGTTGAAAACCTTGGCCATCAATCATTCAGTTTAGTGTTGGGATAACTTAATCTTCTGTGGCACCAGCTGTGCAAGACTGAGCCACAAACACAGTGGATTTGTCAGACCTCTCTTGAGTAAAGTGTAAATTACCAATGAGCAAAATAATAGATAGCTAGACACCTAGCCATCTAGTTAAGTAGAGTTGATTTGTAGTATTTGCAACGACTGTGGACTTTTTTTATGGGGAGGTGGGCAGGCATATAAACTTTTTTTATATTTTTATTTTTGTAATAATTATTACCGATACATAATTGTACATATTTATGGGGTACATGTGATGTTTTAATACAGGTGTATTGTGTGTAGTGATCAATTCAGGGAAATGGGGCTATCATCCATCACCTCAAGCATTTATCATTCTTTGTTTTAGGAGCATTCTAATTGTACTCTTTCTAGTTATTTTAAAATATACAATAGATTGTTGATAACTATAATCACCATGTTGTGCGTGTGACTACTAGAACTTATTCATTCTGTCGAACAATATTTTTTGTTCCTGTTAGCCATCCCTCTTTATAACCTCTCCCTACTACACTTCTCAGCCTGGGCACTGCATTGGTTGCATTTTTCTGAGGCTTCTGGTCCACCCCAGTGACATGCTAGATCTTGTGGGCAATGGGCTTCTGGCAGTGTCGCGCCAGCTGTATCTGCTTGATGCTTCCAGCACTCCTTAGTATTAACATTAAAAGACAGAACTATTAATAGCTACAATAACTTGTCAAGGGATGTACAAAATAAAAAGAAGTAAATTGTGACATCAAAAATTCAACATGGTTAGGGGAGTGGAATAAAGTGTAATTTTTTTTCAATCAAAGTTGAATTATTATCAATTTAAAATGGCCTGTTTTAATTATAAGATGTTTTTTGTAAGCGTCATGGTAGCTACAAAGCAAAAACCTATAGTAGGCATATAAAAAATAAAAAACAAGAAATCAAAATATACCACTAAAGAAAAATCACTCAGTCACAAAGGAAGATAGCAAGAATGGAAGAAAGAAACAGAGGATTTGCAAAACAACTAGAAAACAATTAAAAAATGGCAGTAGTAAGTCTTTATATACTGATAATTACTTTGAATGTAAATGGAATAAATTCTCCAATTAAAAAAATTAGAGTGGCTGAACAGATTACAAAATAAGAACAAATTATATGCTGCCTACAAGACTCACTTCATCTGTAGGAATACATATAGACAAAGCAAAGGGATGAAAAAAACATATTCCATTCAAATGGAAACAAAAAACAGGAGTAGCTATATTTAAATCAGTTAAAATAGACTTTAAGACAAAACTGTGAAAGGAGACAAAGAAGGTCATTACATAATAACAAAGTGGTCAACCCAGCAAAAGTATATAACAAGTATAAATATATACACACTTTATGTGCAAGAAGATAAATAAAGAAAATATTAATAGATCTAAAGAAAGAGATAGACTGAAATACAATAAAAGTAGAGCACTTCAACACCTCTGTTTCACCAATGGACAGATCATCCAGACAGAAAATCAGTAAGGAAACATGGAACTTAAACTACACTTTAGATTAAACAGACATAACAGATATGTACAAAACATTCCATATGACAGCTGAAGAATGCATATCTTCTCGAGGATCAAGTAAAGGTAGCTAACATTGGTAAACTAAAAACAGTATAAGACCCTGAGGAGAATATCTTAGGTATTTTAGATAAACAGGTTTTGGTCAGGTGACAGATGCCTACTCTTACCTTGTGACAAATGGAGCTAAACTGAAAGCTTAGTGTAGATTTAGGTTTTTAATTTTAAACCTAATATACTAACGACTTTAGAAGTATGAGCACGCTATCATTGGAAATTTGACCTTTGGTGGGTTGTCTATACACACAGAGTAAAAAGTAAAAACTGATTAAATTAATTATATTCACAATAATCTTCTATTAAAATGATACTACTAAAAAGATAACCTGAAATTTTAACCATTTTTAACAATTTGTTTTAAATAGGAAGTAGGGATTTGTATTTTCTATATGTATAAATGTGTTATATCTGGGAAGATCCTCTTCTGATTTATGATAGAATGTTTAAGATACTTCATGACACACAAGATTTAGAGACATGTACAAAGTAAAAAAAAAAAAAAAAAAACAAAGAGCACCGTTTTTCACCTAATGATTGTAAAATGAAAATTTTAGATAACTATGTTGCTTTATGATAGTAATATCGTCCATAGCATATTAAAGAGAAAGAAGAGTTGACTATTTATGCCCATGTTTTTCCCTGAAATAAATATAATTATGTGACTTAGGTTTGTTGGAAAATAGTTGGAAATATAATCAAAGACTATGACACGATCCAGTGGCTCATGCCTGTAATCCCAGCACTTTGGGAGACTGAGGTGGAGGGATCACTTGAAGCCAGAGGTTCAAAACCAGCGTGGGCAATATAGTGAGACCCAATCTCTACAAAAAATTAAATAAAACAAACAAATAAAAAAACAGCTTTACTCAGGTGTAGTCCTAGCTACTCAGGAGGCTGAGAAGGAAGATCACTTGAGCTCAGGAGTTCAGGTTACAGAGAACCATGTTACTGCACTCCAGTCTGAGTGACACTGCGAATTTTAAAAAAAATAAAAAGTCCAAGAAAAATAAGTATCAGAGCTTTGGAAACTCTGCAGCAATCTACAGTAAATTTCAGAAACTCTGAAGACTTAAGGAAATTAATATTGTGAAATAGTTGATATCCTCTGCCCCCCTAGAGTGTAAGTGAACAATTTCAAGCCTATGAGAGTTTTTTGCACATGGTAAAGGTGGTTGAGTATGTGTGAAGGCAATTTGTCTTTCAAACTAAATTGAACTCTTTACACTTCCAGAACAAAGGAATTGCAGGTTCTTAAGCTCTTATTTCTGTTCAGTAAATATCAGGCTAGTTTAAGCACAATTTATTTGAGAGTTAAAAAGTTATGTAATTTATCGATATATCTCACTGAATGTAACAAGAAATATAAGAGAGATGCTTGATTTGGGAACTTAATTTCACACCAATTAAAACAAAAAAGGTATTGTGATGTTATGTTCTGATAGTAAGTAATATAACCATCACTATTTTTTTTTATTTCAACTTCAGATAATAATGTAGATTACCTCAAATGAAAGTCTTATCTTTCTTGTTAAGCTGTTCTCTACTATTTGATTAGATAGAATACATGACTATCTCTAATTGTCTCTGTGGTGATTTTGTCTTGTATTATAATAACCTGTTTGGTACTTGTGCCATTATTATACAATAATATTCCAAATACACATTTTCATTCAGGCGCTATAATTATGATAGACCATGTTTGTGTTTCTGTGCTTTTGCTGTGTTAGCAAAAGTATTATTGAAATTAATCAAGATTCTGATTTTGTAAGTTAATAAAAAGCATAAGCAATGCAAAGGAGTGTCTATTTTAATATCATATATTATACTTAAAAAGCATTATCCAGTGTTTTCCAGGATATGTTTAAATGCATTATTTAATTGAAATTATTGAAATTAAAAATTGAAAGCAAAATAAAGCCACTTTTATTCCTTATTATTATTGGCTTTAATAGTTGTTTGCTCGCTTGGTAGTTAGCCAGAATTTATTTGAACTTCGCTTCAGCAGATTAAACATTCTTAACAACAACTTTCTAATGAAATAAAAATAATAATAGTTCCCACCTCATTAGCATTATGCACAAATAGAAAGATACTGTTATTGATCCAAGTCGATTTCTCATGGCTAGTCTTATTGTCAAAGTCATCTCAGTCTTCATCAGTTATTTTTCACATTTTTCTCTCAGTTTGATTTGGCTATTAGCAGACGATTTAAATTTCCACAACTTTAAACTCAAATTGAATTCAAGATACATATTTTCATCTTATTCATTATATGACTTTATTTCTTGGTATAACTGGAGTTAGATTCTTCATCTGTTCAACAATGATAATAATACCTTACCAATCTGCTATACTGTGGCGCTGTGAAAAGAAATCAAAAAAGGACAAACAAAATAATTTATAAACTGTAAATCTCTAAAATTTATTAATTTTACTGAGAATTCAGGAATACTACAAATTTAGAATATATAAAAAATACAAAAAATCTACTAGTCTATTCTAAAGCATTGCCTACTTTTATGTCAATATTTATACTTATCAGAATTTTGAGCAGCAATTATTTTAAAGCTATATATTCTATTGATAATGTCTTAAATATTCTATATTAATTTATAATATTCAAAATCATATGCTACGTTTTTGAATAACAGTTCATAGAACTTTTTCTGATGAGAGAACAAGTCTCTTTCTAATATACTAGTATCTTGATAAGTTATATTAAAATAAAAAAGGAAATAAACTGTTTCCTTTTTTCACTAAAAACATCAGGCACAATGGAATATTCTTGAATGTGAAATTCTGTTTATCAGTGTACCTTTGTTAGACAAATTGCTTTTTAACTATCTCTCACCTTTCAAAGACCAGGTTAGAAAATTTAGTTTTACCTTAGAAAAGAAAAAAAAAATCTTGCAAGTCAGACTCCTTTTTTTTTTTTTTAAGCTATTAAGCAGGCAAGGGATGTTATTTTAAAAAGGCTATAGGAAAATATAAAAAGTACTTCATTTTAATACTATATCTTTGATTTAAAAAATGTCTTCCATGAATATTTCAACTCCACAAAAACAGGTATTACAACAATTTTCCATCTAAGAAAACTGACAAAAGGAAGGTCACAGAAGTAAGTGGTAAAATTTCAGTCTTGTTACTTCAAGTTCTGTTGGATCAATATAACTATCACCAACATGCCCAGTAGCTGTGTTGGTAATACTAAGAATAGTATCAGGATTACAGCAGTACACAATGCAACTCCAATGTAAATGTACTTTATCAGTTTAAAACTCAACAAGATTTCATATCTCCTATCCAAGTAAATGGCTTAAAGTGATGTCACTTTAGATATAACCCACAATTTGGACCTCAATTTTAAAGTTTTCCATTCATTAACAATATATTTCAATTATAAAAATAAGTGATTAAACTTTTGCCTTGGAAATCAGAGGAAGATACAGAGGTCAGGGTGCAAAAGAAGCGTATATATTGCAACAGTGAGTTGAAGAGCTACGTTTAGAGAAACAGGCATCTGATTTTAGCAAACATTATAAATTCCACTTGAGTAATATTTGTAGCTTCCAGGCAGCAGCAGAAGACTCTGACAAGAATCACTGAGGACAAGTTGAAAAGGAAAGTTGCGAGTTGCTCTGATTCCTCTAAAGGAGGCAAGGTATTAAAATGTTAAATCCATTGTTCAGCAAATGAATAGTGTATTCCCTTTCCACTGACTGGTCCTTTTGCCCAGTGGTTTCTACTGGTGATTTTCTACTGGAAGGCAACAGTGTATGCTATCAGGATATCCTGCTGTATGCGTGTAATAGAAATTCTGATAAAGATAATCTGAGGTTCCATTGAATAAGCTGCTAATGACCAAGTAATTGTTCTATAGTATTATAATTAAATATCATGAGTCTTGATAAATGTCACTTATTAGTCCATCATGGCATTTAATTGATATAATACAGAGCAGAATTTGAAAGGATTATTAACTGAAGTCAGTGAAGGGCAAACAGGTTGAATTATGCCTTATGTTTAAAAGTGTACTTATTTTGGAAAACCATTAACATTCTCATCAAACAAAATTAAATAGATAAGGATACTTTAAAGTCATCGACACGCAATCACTGTTTGGCAGAGTAGATACGACATTATCCTTTTGGGAAACAGGACTCTTCTACTACTGAACTTATTTGATGGCCACACCTAAAGTGCTGGGTTTGCTTTGGTATGTGCCGTACTTTTACAGAGAAATTAGCCAATTTTCAAAAATAGACAATAAAGGAATTAGCATGTAATAAAAACATGAAATTATGTCCTATAACAAAACTTAAAAAAAATGAGGATTATTTAAAATTTAGAAGATGTGTCTTGGAGGATGCAGATTATTTATTTTCAAATAACTGATTTGTTGGCATGTAGAACTGAGGTCAAATTTTTCATGTTGTTCTGAATGATCCTTGTACAAATTACAATAATCCTAATCACCACACATAGAGCCTGGACTATGCTGTGGTTATGCGGAAGTTGATATCTGTGTGGTTTTTATATTTTAAATTTTCTTCTCCACAGCCAACTCCCATTTCTATTGAACTTACTTAATTCTCATTTTTCCTTTATGTATTCTATAAAGGCAATCCAGTTTTCTGACATCTGGAACATGTCCCAAAGCCTAAGATTGATAATTGGGTTCTGTCTTAACCATGGACAGTGAAAACACTACCTTTATGATAGTCCAAATATTATCTCTCTGGATTATCCATTTCAGTGCTCCACTCACTTTTTGAGATGTACTATTCAATTTTATTTTATGTCTTCATTATATAAAGTGTTAAAGATTATTAAATGCAAGAGAGCCGTGGGCATAATATACAAAGTCCCCAGAAATAGTCTTAAACATTTGCACTTATATTGCCAAGTTCATCAACTGCTCAATACTATTTCTAAACATTCCAACCCATGGTTTGTTGCTATATAATTACATTGTGTTGATCAATTTCCAGGCATTATAACTATTCTAATTTCTCATTTTGAAACATATTCTCTACCACTTGCTTTTTATTTTATTTTTTTACTAGTGTTCTCACTTTCCGTATCTCTAGGACCACAGTTATTACTCCTGTTTCCAGTGTTCCATGGTTCTTTGCAAATTGAAAAATTCTTTGCATGTTTTCATTAGAAAATAAAAATTGATTAATTTCATCAAGGTTGATGCTTTGACTTTTTAAAGCACAAATTTCAATGCTAATTCTATCTCTTAAAAATTATTTTTTATTACCTTAAGTTTTTGTCTGAAAATAATGACTTGCTAAAAATTAAAGGACTAGTGTTGTATTATACATTTTTTTCTAGTTAATTTTTGAATTTTCAGAATGACTTTTTTATTTCTTTTTTTATTTTTAATTTTTGTGGATACACAATGGTTTTACTTATTTTGGGGATACATATGATATTTTGATACAAATATATAGCTTGCAAAGATTGAATCCAAGTAATTTGGGTATCCATCACCTCAAACATTTATCATTTCTTTGTGCTGTGAACATTTCAAATCTTACAGCTATTTTGAAAAATACAATAAATTATTTTTAATTATAGTTACCCTATTGAAATCTTGAATATGGGAACTTATTTCTTCTAACTTTAGTTTTTCTACCCATTAACCACGCCTTTTCTTCCCTCACTTACCCTACCTTTCCCAATCTTTGATAACAAGCATTCTACTCAATACCTCTATTAAATCAATTTTTTCACATTTTGATTTTTAATTATTATGAGTACAAAATAGTTATATGTGTTTATGGGGTATATATGATGTTTTGATACAGGCAGATAATGTATAATAATCCAATCGTGGTAATTGGAGTATCCATCATCTCAAGTATTTACCATTTCTTTGTGTTATGAACATTCCAATTCCACTATTTTAGTTATTTCAAAGTATATAGTAACTTATTGTTGATTGTAGTCACTTTGTTGTGCTATCAAACATTGTTCATTCTATCTATCTGACTATATTATTGTACCCATTAGCCATCCCCACTTTATAACCCCCTCCCTATAACCCTTCCCTGCTCTTTGGTAACCATCATTTTATTTCCTATTTCCATAAAATCAATTGTTTTAATATTTAGCTCCCACATACAAGTGAGAACATGCAAGATTTGTCTTTCATTGCTTGGGTTATTTCACTTAACATAATGTTCTCCAGTTCCATCTATGTTGTTGTAAATGACAGGACTTCATTCTTTTTTATAGCTGAATAATATTCTACTGTGTGTCTGTACCACATTTCCTTTTTCAGTTCATCTGTTGATGGACACTTAAGTTAATTCCAAATATTGGCTATTGTGAATAGTGCTGCAATAAAACTAGGAGTGCAGATATATTTTTGATATATTGATTTCCTTTCTTTTGGATATATGCCTAGTAGTGGGATTGCTGGGTCATTGGTAGTTCTATTTTTAGTGTTTGAGGAACCTCCAAACCATTCTCCATAGTGTTTTCACTAATTTACATTCCCACCAACAGTGTACAAAGGTTTTCCTTTCTCCACATCCTTGCCAGCATTCATTATTGTATTTTTGATTACAGTCATTTTAACTTGGGTGAGATGATATTCCGTCACAGCTTTGATTTGCATTTCTCTGAAAATAATGATGCTAAGCAGGTTTTTCACATACCTGTTGGCCATTTGTATGTTTTCTATTGAGAAATGTCAATTCAGATCTTTTGTCCATTTTTTTAATTGTATTATTTGATTTTTTTCTATTGAGTTGTTTGAGCTCCTTATGTATTGTGGTTATTAATCCCTTGTCAATTGGGCAGATTGAAAATATGTTCTCTTATTCTGTGGGTTGTCTCTTCACTTTGTTGGTTGTTTCCTTTGCAGTGTGGAAGATTTTTAGTTTGATGTGATGCCATTTGCCCATTTTTATTTTGGTTGCCTGTGCTTTTGAGCTATTACTCAAGAAGTTCTTGCCCAGACCAATGTCCTGGAGTGTTTCCCCATCAACATAACCTTTTCAATTAAAATATTCAGTGATACTTTCACAGGTAATTTTATGTTTTGACAAAGAAAAAAAATAGCTTTTTGTTGCTTTAAAGGGGAAAAATGTTTAAAAATCACATATACTAGTAATGTTTTATATTTTTTAATGTTCAATGTTTTCCTACTGAGCAAAACCACAGAATAGGATTGCTAAATAAGACTCACACAAGTTAGTAGCAAGTGTTAATAGTAAATTCTAGAACAGGAGAAATGTAAAGGCAAAGGCAAAGCAAAGAGAAGTCCGTTATCCTGAGCATGGCTGTCTAAATCTTCTTTCCCATATCAGATTCACTTTTTAGCCTAGGAGGGTAGAAGAGGTTTCTAAGGCAAGTGAGGAAGTTACTATACACAGCAAGAAGAATTTTAGGATATGCAATACCTCCACTTCATGTTAAAGTTTCTTTTGTTGCATAACATTTTCCAGGATTCCATATATTCTACATTTATCAGAAACAATTATAGACCAAGTCTACCATATGCAAAGCATTCCATAGTTAAGGAATCTCCTTCTAACAAATATCATCCATATATTAGTCCATTATCATTATGCTCCCAAGGAGCTTAGACCTGATCACCTGCCTTCTTTCATTCGCAGGATGTCCTTGATAATAGAAAAGAAATGGAACATAGGCCAGTTAATTAACTCCTCCCTCCTAACCTATACAAAATTTAACTTGATCCTGAAAACCATAAGTGTTTTATATTTAAAACCAGGCAGATAATATTACTGATTTTATGACCCAGATCCCTCATTTCATTTTGATGTAGCTAGGATGATAACCATTGTTGCCACCAATAAGACTCTTTTCATTGTCTTTCTCAGTACATTTTTTCAAAATTGTCTCTAACAAATGAGTATTGAGGACAAATAACAGTTTCTATAGTATGATTTTATGATTGTCACTAATGTGTTACAAAAATATAATTTATAAATTTTTCAAAAGCCTAAACTTAATATTAGACTCCTATAGTAAATGTAGCATTCTCAATTACTAGAATCAGAAAAAAGTATGGGTTAAGTCCCAGGTTTATGGAACTTACTTTCAATTACAAAAGCCAAAAAGAAATTAAAAAAAAAATCAATCTTTAAAGTAGGAGTATCCTTATTTCACTTATGTGCTTTGAAATAAAAAAATAAATAATAAATAAAATGTACATAGCCCTATAAAGACCTGTTTCTTCCATCTGTTTAGTACACAGTAGGGTATTAAATAAGGACTTGATGTTCAATTGAATAATTATATTAAAATAAAAGTAGACAAAAAGGAAAGTGTGATGAAAATATTTTGCTATTCATAATTTCAAATGAATTTATTTCCAATTTAATGACATATAATATTCTGAAAGTCATAGACTTGTGCATTGGATAATATTATACTTATTAATCCTAAAATATATATAGCCTCAGAGTGGTTTTAATCCAATGAACACAGTTTTCAAGAAGTAATGAAATTATTCAAATCTTATATTTCTCTGAGAACATTAAAAGATATCCAGTTGATAGCTATTCTTTATCAAAATCTTAAACTCTATTCCCAGCCTTATGAATAAGTTCCCTTTCCTCAAATTTCTATTCTCCTTTTCTTGTAATGAAAATGTACTCAGTCTCTTAATTCTATGAAGCAAGAATCTTTACTCTTGTGAAGTTGAGATGTGGTGAGAAATCCACTGAAAAAACTCAGAATGCTACTTAGCTTATAGAAGGTTAGAAAGAAACAATTACATTAAGAATTCCTAATACCTTTGTCCCTGCCTCATTTGAAACATGCCATGTTCTAAATTAATCACAAATATAGAAATGTGAAAATTTTATGTTTGTCAAATAAGTGAGATATTTAATGTAAAATCTTGACTATCTTTAAAGAAGATATTGCAATGCAACATTAAACTCGAAAGTTTAGCCTAAGAGATATTTCAGTTTTTTAAATTAAAATTGAGCTCAATTCCAAAGCCAAAATTTCCTCATTATATTATAAACCTGTTCATTGTCCTAAGGAAAATAAAATGCAGCCTATTACAAAAGTGAAAGAAAATTAAAGTGAATTTTGGCTGATATTTCTTTTATATAAATAGATTAATCCTGTGTTATATGAACATTTATATAAAATATATTTTTAACAACTTTGACTGTGATATGAAATGCAGAGCTAATAATAAACTGTTAACATTTTAAATAAAATATAGTGTTCCTAACGTACAAAGAAAAATATAATTTCAAGTTTAAGAAATAACATTGCTCCAGATTTCATTTAGCTATTAATAAAATCTTAAATCAGTAAAAATGACATTAACTTCATGTATAGGAGTGAAATAAAATCATAGAATCATCAAAACTACTTGAAATTTCAAAATTTTTTTGTAATCTTCATGTCAGTAATATTATGAATAAGAAATATGGTAAAATTTTCAACTGATTTTCTTTTTGAAAGCATTTTGTGAAAAATAATTCTGAAACTTTTAGGTGATTAATAATAGTGGGATAATGATGAATTATTTCTTATGTCTGTGTATGTAGGGCTTTCAATAAGGTATTTATGTGTGCATAATATCATATATAAAAATGTTTCAATTAATTTCTGAAAATACTCCATAAAATATTTTGATTTACTTTATAAAATCTCTTCTTGGTTAATTAGGCTTTACAGAGTAAGTCCAGGATGAGAAACAGCCAAATCTGAGTTTTGGCCATGTATTATACAGTAACGGTATATTTGATGTAGCATCATTCAATTTCTGTGCCTCTCAGTTTCTTCTATTATTGAAAGAATCATATAGATAAAATTATATCTATTAGTTCTTATAGGAGCATAATATATCTTTACTTCACTTTGTTTTATTTAATAAAAAGTTCTGGATTCCAACTGGCATTTGATGAATTTTTTATTTATAAACAATATATATCCAAGAATGTTTGGTGGTTGAAACTCAGTCTTTTTATTGGAACTCAATGAATATTGGCTAGATACAGACTTCTGGTGATCAATATTGAAGAAAAAAAATTATTGTTTTGTTTGCCAGTTTTAAGGTAGAATTTCATTAATATAGACTTTTTCCTGTTGCCTATATATATTGTCTTAAAAGCTACTCTAGTGCCTTTGCTTCTGAACATATTCTATTCTAGCATCATACTTTCTTTAAAGAAACACCTCTTGCGTGAGTGTGAAAACAGTGACTTAGAATCAGTGTAGTCTCATCTGTGCATTGAGTATACTACCTTTGTAAATATTTGAGTTTTGAAAATTACAAGTTCAAAAGAAATTTTTAGAATGTTTTGAGCAATCATGATGTCTCTAGGCAAAAAGCATACTTTAAAAACATACACACAAAAAACAATTCTCCTTAAACACACTTCTGGGAAAATCTTACCTCTATGGTGTTGAGTATGAGGAAACATTAGATAAAATCAATTTATAGTTTTTTAAAAAATCTACATGACATATACACATGTTCTTTGTTTTTTTCTTCTTAGATTAGAGCTGATCTAATGAGAAATAGGATCTGACTCTGTAAGGATCATCAACAGGTATCTACAAACTAAAATATACCTTTTCGTTCCCTTGTTTCCACAGTGTATCCTGAATCCCTTTCATGCTTCTTACTTGTTAAGAATAAAATCAATCCAAATGAATGTGATAAGGGAATATTTAAACAATACTTTCTCTTAAAAAAGCAAGCATGTTATTCCCTTATGAAAATGCCATTAAAAATAATTGGAAAATAAATTTAATTTCAAAATAGAAAAGATTGTTTCTCCAAATAACATTTTGTTCAATATGATCTTGGAGTATGAGCAGTATGAAAGATTGAGCCTCTCCCTGTGAAGTATAATAATTCTTTCTTGCCCCATTTAACATAAGGGTCCCATTACATACAAGAGGGCATTTTCTTAGACTTACCTGTCTGTGTGTGCACACACATATGCATGTTTGTGCATATGTGTTTGTGTCTGAATCTATGTCAAGGACTTTAGATAATTGTAAATAAGTTGTATATATATTTAAAAAAAATATCTGGAGTTTCTTGAGAGGCCCTGGCTTAAGGAAGTAAGCTATACAAACTTTCTGTGTATCTCTTTGTTCTCAAACAACAGTAAAGCAAACCTAATTATCTCAAATTGTTTATAAGTTTTTACAGAAATAATATGCATCATAGAGTTTTGGTTTGTTTTGTTAGCAGTTGAGAAACAATGGATCTGATTATTCTTTGCATAGACCTGTACGGCAATTTTCAAAAGAAAAATCTTCCTGAAAAGAAAGTTAATTATTAGTAAAAGAATTTAATTATTATGATTTTTTAGACTCCCATTTCTGACAAAAATAAAAATCTTATTGAAAATATAAAAGGGAAAACATATTTTTCAACATAATGAATAGAAACTTAGAGACAGCCTTGCTCAATGTCCCAGTTCTGTACTGAATATGTTCCAATTCATAGACTTTTACTTTTTCTGGTTGTATTCACTGTTTATTCAGGTAGTGAACAGCAACGCATTTTTGTTCTGGCACTAATTCCTTTGAACATCTCATATTATTTGTCTCAAAAAAATAAAAAAGGAAAAACCAAAATCAAAAGAGCCAACATGTGCTGAGAAGTTGCAGATGCACTATTCATCAAGAGTGGAGAAATATTAGGAGTACTTATTAGCAGTCTGGGCTTACGATTCTTCAGAATTTTTATCTAGTCCTTAAATATTCTTTGCAGTTTAAACAAAATTCCGTCACAAGCACAAAAGGATGCTATTCTGATGAAAGCCTAAGACTACAAAGAAAAGTGATTTCTTGGAGAGATTGATTAATCTGGTAAAATGATTACTTCATAGTGCATATTTTATACATTTTGGACAGAAGACTCAACTGGCTTTGTACAATAATTTCCTAAGAGTTCTTTGGCCGGGCGCGGTGGCTCACGCCTGTAATCCTAGCTCTCTGGGAGGCCGAGGTGGGCGGATTGTTTGAGCTCAGGAGTTCAAGACCACCCTGAGCAAGAGCGAGACCCCATCTCTACTAAAAATAGAAAGAAATTATATGGACAGCTAAAAAAAAATATATATATATATAGAAAAAATTAGCCGGGCATGGTGGTGCATGCCTGTAGTCCCAGCTACTCGGGAGGCTGAGACAGGAGGATCGCTTGAGCCCAGGAGTTTGAGGTTGCTGTGAGCTAGGCTGACGCCACGGCACTCACTCTAGCCTGGGCAACAGAGTGAGACTCTGTCTCAAAAAAAAAAAAAAAAAAAAAAAATTTCCTAAGAGTTCTTATAGTGGTCAATCTTCTTTAAGAGAGTCTTTATGTTGAAAGAAACCAACCAAAATTTATTTCTCAACATTGTTCCCTGTTGGTTGTGGTCTGTTTACTATTCCGTTTCACAATTTTATTTTTTATTTCATGGCCCAAGGTGAAAAAGCAGGTATTACTGAGTATACATTTCTCTTGTGATTGGGGCATTCTACTCTTTTGTCAGAAAAAAAGAAAATATTGGTGAAACAAATAGCTAGCTTGAGGGTTAACTTTGTGTATGTCATACTTAATTTCTATTCCCATTTCACTGGTCAAAGCAAGTCACATAAAAATTATGTTAAGTGGGGCAATAAAGAATTATTATATGAATATTGTCTAAATATAATTTAGAATAAGAGAATCCACCAAATTCCATCCCTTAGTCACAAATACTCACTTCTCTCTATTACTTGGTAAGTGCACCAACACCCTAAGAGCCCTATACCCCACATATGTACAATGATAGAAGAAAAATGCTATTACTATAATTAATTCTCCCTTTTGAAAAGGAGTAAAATGGGAGCACATGTAGTTCATTGGTCAATGATGATTTTGAAAGTCTACTAAGCCCCTTATTGATACTCAAAAGTTTCCTGCTCTGAGGCTTAAGAGTGATCTTTAATGAGACTATATTTATACTCTCTGGGAGTAGCTCCCCAATCCTATTTCTTTCTTGGCTCTTGTACTATCATCTTGGTAGTGTGTCTTTTTTTCATTAACTTCAGTGGCCTCATCTAAAAATTTCATTGGAAAATAGATTTCTCAGATTTATTATATTGCTTCATATCCATGGAAGATGGGTATACAAAAGTCATTTTACATCTTGAAGAGTCACAGTTCTTTCACTAAGTTTGGTAACACTTTTGGAAAGACAACTCAGAACTATATTTGACTTTTATGTGTTTCAGCCAAGTCAACTTCATGTATTAATAGTTAAACCTAGAATTTTTTTTTAAGCTGTGCCTCTCTCTCCCCATATCTGCATACATTGAGATTATCAACTTTTTTTTAACATGCTCATCCCTTTAGAGTTCCTTACAGTAATTTTGTCAAACAGAAATATTTCCTATATCATCTTAAGACACTGAACAACTGTGTTACACTGTTAATTTGGTCTTTGACTCTAGAATTAGTTTAAATTGTCTATCACACAATATACTTCTAAATTTTATCTTTTAGTTGTAGGAAATGAGAAAGAGTTGCACTTTCCAATCTTGCAAATTATTCTGGAATGTCTGGATGCTTTATGTTTTCTTTCAACTCTGTTTGTCAACTGGTTCATTTTTCTTGAGCCCATCTTTTCTTGTAGTTCCTTTCAAACTTAGATATGGCATTCAACTCACACGACCTACATCATGTTTTCATTTTCTTTGCCTGGTGCCATAAACTCACTTAGAACCTTACCTACCTTCCAAATTAACACAAGTAAATTTTCCAAATGTAAAACCCAGCTATGCTGTGCTATTTTTCCAGACTTCAATATTATTCTCATTGCAATACCATATTATATATTTCAGATTATTTTGTTTTGAAGATATTTCACTTCCATGTACTAGTTTCTTCCAAAATAAAAATGTATAATTAAGGTAAAATGACATAACTGGAAAGATTTTCCTCTCTCATTAGTGTGATTTGGATTAAAAAAGGTGAATGTTTGGTAAGGGGGAATTATTACAGATGCTTCTCCAAAAAGGTAGTAAGAGTTGACTGTCTCATTGAAAAGAAATTTATTTAGACATTTATTTAGTGATACTCCAAAGGTTTTTAAGTTTTTCTATTAATTCATAGCATTTTCCAAGTTTCTCTGGGCCTTACAAAGAAGTAAAAGTCATTCTTCCTCTTAAGAAAATCTCTAGCAGAGAAGACAAGCTATATTACCTAGGTAATTATAACTAAGAAAAGTATATGGTAACTCCATTTTGTCCCAAAGAAAGGAAAAAAAAAATTAAACTAGTAAATTTGACTTCATGAAAGACATGATATATATTAGAGCAAAATTGTCAAAGAAACAGTAGCATTCTAATTGGTGGGTGAGTGAGAAAACAAGTATTTTAGGCAAATAAAGAGATATTAAAAAGCCACACCACACGTTGGGGTCCTTAATATTTAAATATGATATTAACGTGTTCATCTTTGAAGAGAATACTGAGAAATAAGGAATAAAGTTAAAGAGCACTTTAGCATTCTTTTTAGTATCTGTTTTTGTAATGTGAATTTAGAGAATCTTAAATTAACAAGTGTTTTAAGTTAAACTACATGATAATTGTTTGGAAAGACACTTGATTATAAACATTAAATATACTGAATAAATTAAGATGTAATCCTATTAAAAATAAATAAAGATGGGGCATATTTAAAACTGTTTTTGAAATATACATAAACATATAGATAATGCAGATTTTAACTAATTATCATGTATTTCATACCTAGACCAAAAACAGAACATTACCAGAACCCCGGAATCTCTCTTTATGTTCATTCTAGTTATAAATTTCAAAATATAACCAATGTTCAATTTCAATTTCTAAGAGCATAGAACTATTTTACTTTTTTTTTGTATGCTATATGCACAGAAACATACTCTATGCTCTCTGTCTGTTTTCTTTCTTTCAATACTATATTTATGTGAGTCATTCATATTCGTTGCTATATCACATACATTTGTGAATATACAGTAAATTTATCCATTATACCATAAATGGGTATTTAAGTAGTTTCTAGTTTGGCCTAGTGTATAATATATGCTATGAGCAACATTGTAAGTATCCTTTGGTGAGCATATATGATGTATATGCTTTTCTGTAGGATTGAATGTCTGAATCATATTTTATACATATGTTTTCCTTTAGGTAGATACTAACAGTTTTGCAAAGGTATTGTAAAAATGACAGTTTCACCGAGGAATATGAGACTCCCATCTTTTCCAAATAATTTTCAAAATTTGCTTTTTGGAAGATTTTTTTGGATGCTTACATTAGGATCCCTGGGAAACAGCTTCTGGTATGTAGATTTGTCTACAGGTGCTCATAAAATCAACAACTACAAAGGACGTAAGAAAGGAAGGGTTTGGGAAGAGAGAGAAAGTGAACAACTCTGCAAGTACAACAAAAGCCTCAAAGAATCTCATGCTTTGCTCTGTGGCTGGGAAGACCACTTCAAAATAGTCTCAATTTGCAGTGAGGGAGCTGGGCCTTTATAACCTGCTGATTTTGGGCAAGGTGTATCTTTTCAACAAAAAGCAAATCCCAGATACAGACTCAGCTATGACCTTTTGGTCAAACACAGCAAGTAGAGATAGGGCAGTATCACAATGGCACATCATCCCAACCACAGTGCACATCTTTTACTTCCCAAATTGCTTCTTAAATTTAATAATTTCATAGAAATAGCTCTGGTACTGTCTCCTTAAGTATTTTATTTACTACTTTTCCTTGGAACACATTGCAAAAGAAATATAAGATGATCTAAAGCTCATGCCATTGTAACTGCTTTCAAGGCTATAAGTGATATTCATTTTCTACCTCCTCTATCACTCATTCTAGATTCCATGGAACTTTTGTTAGCAGCTCTGTTGGTGTAGGTGGTTTATGTGTTATTAACAGTTAATGAAAACCCTCATTTCTTAGGTGTCTGATTCCAGGTCATCACACTATTCTTAGGTCATGGCTACTACACTCGTCCATTTATCTTGAAAATTTGTCAAAGTTTTATCAAAAGATTCTTAAGTGATTACCTTCATACCAAATATACTCTTCCCTGAGCCTATTGCGTAATATTAGCCCTACTTCATTCTAATGATCAGGGTCAATTGTCCAAGCCAGGATGAAAACTCTATTCCTTGCCCAATCTGATCTTTTGGCACCTTGCTACTGATTTGACTGGATGGCACTGTAATTTTAAATTTAAGTGGACTTTTGCTATGCCCTGTGATGGAAACTTTATGCCTCTAGGAGTCTAGGCTTCTACACTCATAGGGTCTAGAGTTACAGTTCCACTGTCCAGTTTCATGGTACCATCTTGGCTCCTACATATATTTGTAAGCTAGGTCCTATAGCAGTATTGTCTACTTTTTCAGATTTACTATGAAATATATACATATTTAATGTATGTCGTTTGTCAGAAACATGTATTATTTAAATATTTTGTTCTATTTAATGAAGTTCCTTTTCATTCTTTAATGGTGTCTTGTGATGAACAAGTTATCACTATCAATATGGTCCAGTGTATAAATTTTAAAATTTTTGGTGAGAATATTTTTTCATTTTGTTTAAAAATGAATTTGTCTAGTTTGTAGTGAGGAAGATGTGCCATATGTTTTCCTCTAAATGCTATATTTTAACACTTATTTTTATATCAGCAATCTATTTGGAATTGATTTTTCTGTACAGGGTGAGGTATGAGAAAATATTTTTCCCATAAGGGTATCTTATTAACTCAGCACCACTCACTGAAAAGATGAATGGGCATTTTAAAAAGATGTGTTTGTTTCCCTAAGTATTCTAGGATAGAAGGAAATGGATAATGTATCAACTTCTTCTCAATATAAAATTTAAATGACTACAGTAAAATTAAATAAGACTGAATATTAAATCTAATAGATAATATACAGATCATAGAATTGCAGCCTTTATACTTATATTAGCCATCTTCCTACTGACAAAATAAGGAAATATATACACACACACACACACACACACATATATATATATGAGTAATAAGTTAGCTTTTTTGCCTGGTAAGCTTTAGTATTAAAGTGCCCTTGTTTTTGAAATCATTTTTAGTATTATGTATACACGTTTTGCTAGGACATTCAAGCATTTGAGAAAAATTGCAAAGTTTTTTGTGTGATATATGAAATCATTCCCAGGGGAACAGAGTAGAGAAAATTTCTTCAGTCCTCTAGATGACTGTGAACTCCACATTGTTTTTATTTCAAAATATGAAGGGGGTACAGATGTTTTGACACATGGTTTGAGTCAGTGCTACAAATGTGCCCATCACCTGAATAGTGTTCATTGTACCTGTTAGGTGGGTTTTTGCCCTTCCCCTTCTTCACCTTCCTCCTTGATTGATTGCCAATGACTTTTACTTTCCGCTGTGCACTGCTATGCCCATTGGTTAGTTGCAATTTATTAGCGAGTACATTCAGTGTTTGTTTATCCATTATTGAGATACTTTGCTTAGGATAATGGTCTCCAGTTTCTTCCAAATTGATGCAAAAGGCATTAATTCATCCTTTTTTGTGGCTGAGTAGTACTCCATGTTATACATATACCACATTTTATTAATCCACTCATGAATTGATGGGCAATTTGGTTGATTCCACATCTTTGCAATTGTGAATTGTGGTGCAATAAACATTCATGTGCAGATGTCTTTATGATAAAATGACTTTTTTTCCTTTGGATAGATATTCGGTAGTGGGGTTGCTGGGTCCAATGTTAGGTCTACTTTTAGTTCTTTGAGAAATCTCCATACTGTTTTCCATAGGGTTTGTATTAATTTGAAGTCCCACAAACAGTGTATAAGCATTAGTGCACAGATGAAGATTTAAGTCATGGTTAATATATACTCTTACATTTATCCTAAGATGTTTTTAGGAAAAAATACAGAATATATTCAAAAAATAGAAGGGCAGCAACTGATCATGTAGCTATCTTCAAATCATCTCTGCCATAGATTATTGAAAACACTATTTTGCTTAAATAAATTATGCTGCTTAGATGTCTCCAGAGACTCCAAAATTTCTGAAGAACTCCTTCATAATAAGACTTAATACAAACTATTTGATTATGTATCCCACAAAAGAATTGAAATCCAGCTTTGCCTCCAAACTCTAGAGATATCAGAGGCTTAATTATACTTTTCCTAGTTATCTCTTGCTTTGATATTATACTCTTCTTGAATTTCTCACCTCATCTGCCTTGCCTCCTGGGGCTGGTACAAATATGTCTACATTTATTAGTTGAACAGAGCATGAACCACTTCTCTTGATTTCTATAAAACAATATCAGTGTCAGGAAGTTTTTTTGCAGCAAAATATAAATAGAGTTTTTTTGGCTTGTTTTTGTTTGTTTTTTGTAATGGAGGAATTTATAGAAACACAGAGAAGTAAGCCACTAACATGTCATGTATCTGTTTTCTTAATGTGCTTTGCTATTCCTGAGCTGCCATGCACAAAATACTTTACAAATTATTAATAATATGTTTTTCAGAAAAAAAGTGCTTGCTTTCTTGCTATTTGGGCCTTCTCAGATCTCCCTCTTCCCACCCCCCTTTTTTTTTCAGGGGGATGCAAGACTTTACCCTTTCTCTCTTTGGCTTCTCTCCTGTATCTCAAAATTGTATTTATTTTATGGGAACCATTGACTTGCTATCCTGTACGCAGCTCAAGGTCTAAATTTCCTTTTCCAAAAACAAATTAAGCTATTGTGATAATGAAAAAGACAACTAGGTCAGGCCTGAAAGCATTTAGTAGTTCTGAAGAACTAACCAGGCTTTTTAAATTTCAGTCTTGCTTTGATATGAGCAAATATTTACTTCAGATTACCTTCCCTCCATCTCTATAAGATGTATTCTTTACTTTAGAAGAATTCCCATTTGTAATCACTCACTTACCCAGAATAATAAGATATAATTTTTTTTGTCTTAAGTAGCAATTTGTTTTATTCCAGCTACATTTATACAACCCACGGTGCCCATCACTGCATGGTCTCAGCTTCATAAAACACTTGCATAAAATCTTAGCAGGAAATAAACAGTTTTCTGTAGCATGCCTACATTAATAACAGGGAAAAAAAATCTGAAACAAAATGTAGAATTAAATAATTTAGAAGTCATTTTTGAGCAACATTAAAAGAAATTAAATCATGGAAACAGCAAAAAGAAATAAATAACCCTGTGTGGACCCCAGAATATCATTTAGACTGCAGTATCATTCAAATATATTCATATATCTAGCTCTAAAACAAGAAAAATGGAGTGCTCACAATCTCTAAGAATTATTTTCAGCTGTCCATTCCCTGTTTCTTCAAATACAGTGTCAGAATTGTTAAATATATCCCTTTAATACTTAATCTTATTTTAAATCAGTAAAAGCATTGTCTAGATCTTCAAGGTTTGATTTTATATGTATTTTCCTATGGAAATTGCTCCATTCATTGAGATAAAGTGACACCGAATTATAAGTTCTAAGCAGCTGTCACTCTGCCAGACATTCAGAAATATAAATGAAAACTGGCATGCCATTTATCTGACAATTCAGTGTCATGGTAATAATATTGCTGGGCTTTGTACATTATCAGTTTTGGGGAATATCTGAGC
This sequence comes from Eulemur rufifrons, assembly GCF_041146395.1. NCBI lineage: Eukaryota > Metazoa > Chordata > Mammalia > Primates > Lemuridae > Eulemur > Eulemur rufifrons. Next base: position 42,114,651 of record NC_090989.1, read on the forward strand.
TAAAATGAAAATTGAAAAGAACTTTTGCGTATAAGAATAACAGTGTACAGCTGATAGTGATATTGGTGGTATTTTAGTTTGCAATTGAAAAAAATCTGAAGTACTGTATGGGAAAATGAATATTATACTAGAAAAGGGAGAATTTTTTTTCCTAATGACTAGAACAAAACTCATCATAGGTATAAAGGGCACATTGCACTTTTGAAAACAACTAAACTTTTAAGTTAATTTCTTACACTTGTTTAATGACTTAAAGTATACAGAGTACTTATGTATATTATTTCATTTGATTATCCACAACTCTTGGGAATTTCAAAGGAATGTTGTGTATTTCCATTTTACAAATTAAGAAATTAGATCATGGGGCATTAAATAACTTCTTCAGATTCTCCTGGTGTCAGTCCCAAGACTAGAATATAGCAAATATGTCTTTTTAGTTAGATTTCCTTATTTTGCATTTCACCATCTTTTCTGCTTCTTCATCCTGATTCTTACTATTTCAGAAGTCTTTCATACAGGTTCAGAATTGCAACTTAATTTTTATTTTAACAGATAGTAAAGCAACATATAGGAAACAAACAATAAATTTCAATATCATAATTTCTAATAATTACCAGTAATTTTTTCATTGCACTTATCACAACCTGTGTTTATGTATTATTATTTCTTGAAGACAAGTTTCATAGGTAAAGAAAAAGTTTCTATCACAGGATGAACAACCTCTGATAAAAAGGCTGGACAGCAGTCATGTCATAAATAATAAATTTATCAAATAAATGGCTACTATGAGATTTTAAAAATCAGAGACAATTCAAAACTTAAAGAAATTTCACATTCAGGATCAAACAGGGATAGGAGAGAGACAAGATGGCTGACCAGAGACAGCAGCTGCCAGATTGTCTCAGAAAGAAGGAAAAGTTTTAGATGAAAAAGAAAAAACAAACAATCATCAATCAGGTATAACCTCCCAGGTAATCTCCTTTTATACACTTACTGCTCCTTACATTATTCTCAATCATGGTTTAATTGACCTTGTTAAAACTTACAATAGATATCAAGACCACTGCTTTACTTAAAACCCTCAAATGGCTTCCCATCTCATTCAGAGTAAATTTCAAAGTCATTATTATTTGAAGGCTCCACCCCTAATTTATTTGATAAATTCTTAGCTTCCTGATCTCATCTTTTACTGCTTTCCCCATCACTCACTCTTCCTCAATCACACTGAACTCCTCCTTTTCTTCAAACATGCCAATATTGCTACCATATTAGCACCTTTAATTTTGCTGTTTCTGCTTTCCAGAATTTTCATCTTCTGACCATCAGACAAAGACCACCAGAAACATATATATGTTCAAAGTTAGGTTTATTAGCTTGCTGAAGCAAGGGAGAACACACAGTATGAAGAACGCTGTGGCATCTCAGTCAGAGAGAGGTATTTGAGCTTGTTTGAGGTCATTTGAGGAGAGTTTAAACAAAGTAGGTGTATTCTGAAGTAGATGCTTGTAGGAATGTCAGGCACTTCATAATTTGATATCCTACATAGAAAAAGAGCATGAAATAGAGCTAGAACTGTCATTGGTAAAGAGATAGTAGTCATTCATATTACACAGTAAAGGAAAACTGGTATACATTTAGTATTCACAGAATGTTCTATTTTTGTTCTATGATGGAGTAGCCTTGTTTGAATATTATTGATATTCTGTGAAGATTGTTTATTTGGAAATACTACAGCTTAGCTCCTGGCATCAGTTTCCAGCTGTCTGATGTCCCTGAGTTTTCCTTCCTTTTCTCCCACCTTTCCTCCCTTCCGCCCTCCCTTCCTTCTTTCCTATGATAATAACTTATTTTTAGCACCAACCTAAATAATGCGATTGTTTCCACAGTAAAACACTAAACATATAAGAAATGTTTGTTTTCCTAAAAATAAAATTCAAAACAATGGGAGAAGTAACCTGTCATGATAAATTATATTTATTCAGGAACTACCAAGAAAATTATCCATCATTACTGATACAGTCAATCTGAACTGAATAGAGCTATGTTCTAAATAAACTATGGTAGCCTTTCTCAATGCAAATATTCTATCTAGTCAATCCTTGGAAAGTCATGATGGTTTATGTCTAACAAGACATTTTATGTTTTTTACATGCTCATGAATTCACAAATCAATACAAATAGGGCTATTACAGGAAACATAAAAGGACTTAATATGGGCAGATAAATCGTCCCTGGATTTCTCAGTGTTCCTGAAAAGTCGTAGACTCCTGAGACATGAAAATTTATATGTTATAAAAATAGAGAATGCTTGATTTTACTTCCTCCAGAAACATTTGCTTTTTAGGTGCCATGAGTATTAGACCAGCAGCCATTTGTCTCATTATCCCTTCCAAAGAACAAGAAACCTTCTTATTGCAAGTACTAAATGGTTGCATTTCAGCGTAGTGATCTGAGTTAACAAAAATGATGGTCTATGAAGGGATTTAAAGAGTTATGGTCCTGTGTGTTTACATTTCAAAAGGGATAAGACCCTGTGTTGTAAAATTAGAGACATACATCTTCCCCTTGGAGAGATTTATTTAAATTTCAAAGGATAAGGACCCAGCATCCTAACCCTCTTTTCCAAAGAAGAGAGTTTATTTACATTGAAGAGATTAGAATTATCTCCCTCTCTCAGGAGGGAAGTGGAGTACTACTGTTCCTCTTCTAATATAAGCATAGAGATTCATATTTCCACATCCCTCTTCTACTGAACAATCCTCCTTGTTCATGTGTCTGTCACCACATTGCTGGTAGGGTGCTAGGCATGGGGAGTTTAGTGTTGCAGTGTTTCTCTGTCCCCCTTTATTGTTGTGAGTAAATAAATTCTGATCTCTGACCCAGAGACTTTGTGTTTCTGAGAGTGTCTATCTACATCTACACTATCTACATCTATCTCCATACCTGCATCTATATCTGAATTTTACCTGTATCACATTTATATATATTTATGTAAATACATAACTTCTCATGTAAGGTGACAGCTCAGATGCTTTGCAATTTCTTACTTAACATTTGAATGAGATATAATTCCACCCAAACTTTCAAAATTATTTTAGTTTTTCTATTTCAATGATCAAAATGCTTTCCTAGTTCACTTAGGTACAGAGCACATTTTGTAGTACTTCTGAAGTATTGACATACAATAGAATCTTATTAAAATATTCAGAAATTGATGCAACAATTATATAAGTGCAATAGCTGAAAATACTGATTTAGAAATTTTGCCCATCTCAAAGTTAGATGTTTATCAGTTTGGAATTAAAACTACAAAAAAAATACATTATGTTCTTCAAAATAGAATAAAATTTTACAATATTTTATCTTGTTTTACTATCACTTTCTATTTTGATTTATTTTACTCTTCAAAACTTTAATATTAAACAGTTGAATGGATTTATAAATATATATTATTGCATTAAGTGTACAAGGATCACACCACCAAATTCTCAAGCAAAAGGAAATAAATAAATTCCTTATTTTCTATAAAAATGTTATATATTTTCTTTTCTTAAAAAAATTATATTAAATTATTACGGATGCCTAATAGTTGTATATCTCTATAGGGTATGTGTGATGTTCTGATAACAGACAAACAATGTGAATTAATCAAATCAAGGGATTGGGGTGAGATATACATTATAATGATATCCAAATATCATATTTAACTTAGATATTATATATAGGTTTGAAAGTCTGTGACTGTGATCTATTGCAACACTGAATATTTTTTAAATTCACAAATTCTAAATTTAAATATTAGATTTTTCTAAATGAAAAAGAAATCACATGCTTTTAATTATTTGTTAATTAGCCACAATACTATTATATAATATATTGAATACTAGCATCGAGTAATGAGTTTTTATGAGATATTTATTGGATAATAATATTGATAATTACATGAAAAATGTTCCAATTTATATGGAAATCATTCATCTTTAGAAATTCCTTTTTAATATGTCAATTCATATTTTCTTCCGAAATTCAAATGATTTTAAAAATCCAACTAATTAGATGCATTTAAATCTCTTTTTGTTTGATTGTGTCTTTTTGATTTCCAAATTGTTCTGGCCTTTTTAATTCTTCATTTACATGAACATAAAATAATCATCCTATTATATGTTTAAAGAGTTAATTTTTTACATTGAAAATATCTAATGTAGATACCAGCAAAAATAGACTAACTTCATACAGGTTTTTAAAATTAACACCTACAAAATATGACTTCTCTCTGCTAAGGCAAACACTGTGCTGAGAAGATATAAGTTTAGTTTGAATTCATCTTTTGGAGCTGCATGGATGTAGTGATTATTATTGACATACTTGACTCTTCAACACTCTCATGTTGTAAAAGGCCTGATGATTATATTTGAAGAAATAGCAATAGATTTTGTAATAGAATATAAAATAGATGGGACAAATGACTGCAATTGTACCTATTGATAAATTCCTGAGCTGGAATTCTAAGGAGCAATGGTCATGGATTAGATTCTTGTAAAAAAAAAAAAAAAAAAATTCCTCTTAGATAGGTCTGAGTGATATGATTTGCTTTCAACTTCTTCAAATAGTTGAATTATTGATAATGAGATGGGTAATTATGAATTTTTTTCCAAACAAAAGAAATTTAACATTTCAGATTCAATTTATAGTATTTAGTGACTGGGTTCCCTTTTTAGGGGTCAATTCATATTATATCATATAGATTTAGAATCAATGCTGGTAGAATTCTAAGGTCCAGACAAATCTAAGGTTGGAGACCAAATAAAAGGGACATAGAATTAAGGAACAGGAGAAGGCAAAGAAGAAACCAATGTATTTCACTGGAATGGAAGTATCAGTATTCACCTTTTCTGAAACAATCTGATTCCCCTGCATATCAATTTTTCAGTGACTAATACTCCAGCAGATTCTTTACAAAATGGTGACGATTCTTCCCAGAAATGACCTCGGCCTCCTCTCAGTGAGTCAGGCTTATAATGAGAATTAGTGCCCAGTGAATCACAGACAGAGAACACAAAGACAATTCCCAAAAGAGATATACTGTAAACTGAAAGTGTTACAAGACCTCCAAGAGCCCTGAAATGAGCCAGAGGAATAAGTTGACTCTTTTCTATTTTCCCAGTAGTCATTATATCTATTTTTTCAGGATTATACTGTACTAGGGCATGGGTAGTATACAAATGTAATGCTGAATATTGGATATTGTCTTTAAGAAGACCTTAACCCTGGAGACTTTTTGCATTATGGTGCTCTGACTGGGTAAAGACATAGAAAGTCAGGTATTAAATGGAGATTCTGCCCTAGTCATCTCACAGTACATTGAGCAAAGCTGTGGAAACTTGATATTTACTTCCCTGGTTCCAGGATTTATAGAGGGAATTAATATAATTAATCACTGATAGATGAACTCTGTTGATACCCTGACCCATGGATTCAGAGAGAATATTGTAAAAAGACTCAAGCTGGAATCACCAGTAACTGTCCTCTTGCCTTACAAAGATAGCAAACAAAAATAAATAATACATTTGTTAGAATATTCCAGAGAGCAATGCTGTCATCAAACACTGCAGAGTTGTAAAGGTAGTAATTCCAACCACATATATTTGCCTCTGGCTAGTACAAAACCCAGATTGTCTGTGGAGAAAGATTACAGATAATGACAAACTAAGTGAGATGCAGGTGCCAATCATCTGCCAATCATAATTACATTCCTGCATTTATTATGAATCCTGGAAAAAGTCCTCAACTCTCCTTGCATCTGCCATGCAGTTATTGACCTAGCAAGTGCTTCCTTTCCCATACCTATTAGTAAAAATAATAAAAAACAGTTGTATTGTTTCCCCAGTTAGGATATTTGAAAGGATCTGCCAGACTCCACAATGCATACTAATGAGAGGCTTTCATTTAAAGGCAATCAATACAGAGCAATGAAAGAAAGTGAGTGCAGACAAGCATCAGGAGTCTGAGAGCCATTTAAATAACCCAAACTCCTCATAGCTCTATCTTTGCACATGGCTGGGCTGAGTTTCTGTCTCAAACTCCCAAGATCTTTTCCCAGAATATTGGCTTTGATAGAGTTCCAATGAGTTCTCAGTGTGAGAACTTTAGAAGTCCCCTTGATGACTCAAGACATACTTGTCAACTAGTTAGGCCAGTTGCAAACCATCCCCTTCTATATTCGTTCACTCATTCATTCATTCATTCATTCACATACTCAGCTTAAGCCCCATGAAGCTGACACAACTTAATAATTAGTTCTAGCCTCTTTTCCCTCCCTCTTCCATACACTTTCCTAATGCTATCTCTTTCCTAATACAGCACTGCATTTGGTTTGCTATTTTACTTGGTAATATTTGTTCATGTTGAATATACTACATGTTATTAAATATTTTTACATAATGTTAAATTATTCCATAGTGTTTAAATTATTAACCCAGGTTTACATATACATATAACATCGATTTTTTTTTTCTGACTCCAGGTTCTAGGCTATTCTGTATTACTATAATACTGCCTACCCTGATAAGCATTCAGTAGCCATTTAAAACTCAGTATTTTCATAACTGTTAATCATCTCTACCTACACTGTCTTCTTTCTATTTGCCTATTTCAGAGATATAGCACACTTAAAAGCATACCTGATAAAATTGGCTTTAATCCTCAAATCTCTCTTTCATATACACCTCCGTCCCCCATCCAATCTACTAACATGGCAATTCCCCTTTGGTAGTTGAGTTCCCTGGATGCCTGTTAATAAAACAGAGTCTAACATGAGTTCTAGTAATGTGAGATATTTTCTTTCCCTTGAGATAAAAAAAAAAAAAAGATCGGAAAAAAGGCACAACTTTGCCTTAAGACTGTTTCAAAGTCATATATATTGTTGTTATAAAGACACCCACCTTTCTTTTCACAGAAAAACATTTCATATATTCCACAAAATTCAGATTCCGCCACAGACTAGCATGAAACATGGTGGATAGCTAAAGGGAAAGAAAAATTTGTCAGATTAAATGAGCATAATTAGTAAATTTCCCCAAACTTGGAATTTTCCCTCAGAATTTCCAGTCTATTATGATATTCAACTTAATGAGACATTTTTTCATTAAAAGTAAAGTTGATCTTTCCTTCTACCTATTGTTTACATATAAGATGACATGCAGAAATAAAGAGATAGATAATGGAAATACAAAAGAAAATATTTTAAGATAAGATAATAATTTGTATACCTACATAATAGAATATATTCAATAATAAAAAGAAACAAACATATATATATACAAAAATATGGATGAATCTCAAAAGCATCATGGTAAGTTTTTTAAAAAGTCTAAGACATATGTACATTCTATATAATTCAATTTGTATAATAATCTGGAAAAGGTAAAACTGAAGAGACTGAAATCAGACCAGATGCTACGATTGGGTGAAGATGGAGTGAGATGCTGACTACAGAGGGACATGGGGGAACTTTGGGAAATGACGAAAATGTTCTATACTTGATTGTCAAAGCTCATCAAATTATACATCTAAAAACGGTAAATATTACTGTTTGAAAATTATACTTTCATAAACCCAACAAACAAAAAACTAATAAGATATTGCATGTTTTTATTGGTGGCCCAATCTTTCAGCTAAGAAAGAAAGGTTTCTGAAACACCATTTAAATATGTGTACATATTTTATATATATAAAACACAAAAATATAAAATATGTCTTTTTTATATTATATATTCAAAGAAATTCATGTTTTCACCCAGATTTGACACTATATAAGTCCACTGTACATCTCAAATTTCCTGATTATTATAAGGCTCACAACATAATTAACAAGTATTTCATTTAAACACCTGCATCTCTCTTACATATATCCATTTATTTTCTTTCTGCACTGTCCATTTACTTTATTTCTCCAAACGGCCATCTCTCCACTAGTTTCCTTCAAATGTCTGCTGACAGCTCTGTCTGTCTTCGTATTTCTCATCTTCAATCTGTGGAGCCAGAGTTTGATTTTCTAAAACAAAAATTTCAACATGACATTCCTGATATGAAAAATATGTGCATGAATTCCAATTGCTTTTAAATGAAGTCTGGATTTCTTAACAAGGTCCCCATGATTTGAATTCTCTTTGCCATTTCTCCCTCCTTGAACACAATATTTTAACCAGATTCAACTGTTTGCAGTTCCTAAAATATGATATACTTTCTGGAGACACAGACTTGAAAAAGTTGATTTCTTTTTAAAATGACTCTTTCCCATGTCACATATCCTTTTTCTCTGTGCCTAATTCTTACTCAGATTTTATATTTTACTCTCCATGTTACCTCTCTCAGAAAAACTCTTCTGATGCTGCCCAAGTAGTGTTAGGAATATCTATATGTATGTATATAGTACCATTCTCCTTACTTCCACGGAAGCACGTATCACATCATGTTGTGGCTATAACTATACCTCCCCTGATATCAACCCCATGAGGTCAGGGTCTATCTCTGTACTTTTACTGTATAACCCATATTATGTTCTCAATAATTTTTAAAATAATTCATGAATAATTAAATATTTGTGATTGCTTTTAGAGTTTGTACATTTGAGTCTCAATAACTAATATAGTGTCTTCTCTGCAGCTACATTTTGAAAAAAAAATACCCTATAAAGTAATGACACTGCTTATGTGAAGAAACTGCAAGATACATAAATGCATCAGGAATTGCTGAGAAAAGTATATCTTAATTGTTCTCACTGTGTGTGCTTCACACGTGCATACACACAGTAACTATATGGGAGGATGTATGTGTTAATTAGCTTAATTTCAGTAATCAAAATGTATAAAAAGATCAAAACATCACCTTGTACACCTTAAATATATACAATTTCTATTTGCCAATTTTACCTCAAAAGAGCTAGGGACAGATAAAAATAATAAATAAAATGTATTAACTTAATGTATTATTCACTTTTTAAATTTTCTAAAATATAAATAATTTTTAAAATGAAATATTTTTTGTTCAACAGGGAATTTTAAGGTGCATTCAGGAATAGTATGTTCTATATGTTGTGACATTTTTCCTGGGTAGGCTGTAATACCTTCATCCACATTAAACACCACAGCAGTCACTGAAACAAAAAAGATTCCCAGGAGAAGATATCTTGCTGTCAGTTGTGTTTAGCTCTTGTCCTAATCCTTGCTAAACCAGTTATTCTAATTAACATTTCAAACAAAGATCCCAAAAGATAGGTTCAAAGTACAATCTACTTTTCTTCAAAGGGGAAAACATCTATATCCTCCAAGAATAAACCCTTTATTTTCTTGGTCATGCTTTAAAATGCTGCAATGACTTTTCTTTTTTTAAGAGCCAGAGACCTGAATCTGAAGCCTCATGTATTAGATGTGTAGTGAGTTGTATGATTTAGAACAGCTGTATACAGTTGTATCTACTGATAAACAGACCAGATTTAATTTCACCAATAAAATGGTTTCAAAAAAATTACTTTGCTCAGTGTTAAAATATAATTGGACTTTGTTACTAGACAAAACCATTTGGATAAAGTTATATTTTCTAATTATAGATTATTAATAATTTTTGTTCAAAATTGATAACACCAGTGTCAAGAATTGTGAAAACAAGTGTTGTCAGGTCATAAAATCAGACTGTCAAACTATCTCTTTTTTTAATTGCCTATCAAAAGCTTGATAAATTAGTAAAACACATTTGATGAATGTTGAACTCCCATGAACAATGCAAAATTTTTTCTCTATGATAAGAATAGGCTCTATTATGAGAAATTAGGAATATTTTAAAATAGTTTTAAACATATTGGAAAAAATTATCTAATATGCAAAGATTAAAATTATTATATATGAAAAATATATGCAACATTTAAATAATTAAATGATAAATGTGATTATATAAGATAATCACATATAAAATGTTAACTAATCTAGTTACTTATGGAAAGAAAGAGGTGAGTTGCATGGTTTAAGCTGAAAGGGTAAAACTCAACAGAAATATCTACATAAGAAGAGCTAAAAATCTAAACTTGTATTGAAAAACAGTGACAACAAGTTCTTTTGAAGTTGCATTTTTTCTTTTCTTTTTTTGATAGATATTATTTTTCAATTTTTTTATTTTTCTATTTCAAATATTAAGAGCGTACAAATATTTTTTATGTGGATATCTTGTATAATGCTAAAGTCAGGGCTTTTAGTATGCCCATCATCAGTATAGTATTCATTGTACCCAATAATTAAGTTTTTACCACTTACTCCCTCTCACCCTTCCCTCCTCCTGGTTTCCAATGTCCTTTATGTCACTTTGTGCCTATATGTGCCCATCATTTAGCTCTCAATGATTAGAGAGTATATGTGGTGTTAGTTTCTCCATTCCTGAGCTACTTTACTTAGGACAATGTTCTCCAGTTCCACCTAAGTTGCTGCAAATGACATTATTTCATTCCTTTTTATGCTTCAGTAGTACTCCATGGTATATATATATACCACATTTTATTTATCCACTCATCACTTGGGTTGATTCCACAT